>NW_028270163.1:45128067-45431009 GCF_037043375.1 Chiloscyllium plagiosum | reverse complement strand
TGAAAAAAAGTAACAGCTAACACTGAAGTCATGGATAAATTGTTATCTCAAATACTTATTGTTAGTAAAGTTTGCTCAACTGATTTTTTTTGCCCCAATATCTAGTTACATTTAATCTTATGATGGATATTCCATTTGATCAAGAAGAAAATTGCACTCTTTGTATAATTAGATCAACAAACATCTATAATTTCACTGAAGATGGTTTATCAAAACCAAAAAATGCTGGAAATATATTCTTGGAAATAAGGAAGTACAAAATTTATAGCAAAATATGACCTCGTTGTGTAGAAGAATCACACTTTTAGCCTGTCCACATTCTTCAGAGAAGTCGATGTGTACTTGCTTTACATTTTAAATAACTAAGGTGTCAATAAAGGTAGATGCATTCAAAAGCATCAACATTTAACTTTACAATTATTTGATATTTAAGACTAACTATGGTGTAAAACAATTTTAAAACTTAATACATTACTATATATTTAAGATCAATTTTTCTGAATCAACCTCTAACAAAATAACTGGAGAGCCAGAATCCTGGATGTGGTTTTCTCCTCTCAGTCAAATCAGTTGCGAATAAGAAAGCAAGTTTGGGTTACCACTCCAATAGTTAGTAAGGGGCTGTTTGATAAACTGAATTGATATAAACAAATTGCTACACAAAGGTGACTGTGGACAAACTCAAGCCAGTTCGATAAGAATTTCCAATGTTTCAAACAGGAGAGCAATTTTGGTTCATGTTTTTAATGAGTTGATTAACTGTGCAATTCTCACCTTGACGTAACAGTAGTAGTGTCCAGCATGACAACTATATCCAGAATGCACCAGAACTGCATACAATCCATAATTGACTGGCTCGCCATTACTTTGGGACATGTATGGACGTACATTCAAATATTCAGGGTAACCAACATCCTATTAAAATACCAACAGTCAAAAATATAATCAAGTTTTCATAGTTATTTTCTAATGTAAAATCTACATTAAAATGGACAAAATATAATTAAATACTCAAGCAAATTTCTACATAACCCACATCAGCTCATTAAGAGGTTCATAGATTTTACGTGAGGAGGACTGATTAGCAAGAATTTTTCTTTTATTTAAATGATTGCTATTGAATGGTTTTTAAACAGCTGCAAAATTTGCAATTGCTGTTTTACCTCCAGCACAAAAATACCTGCTCTTTTGAAATTCTGCACAGCAACTGTGCAGAAATCTTGCAACAGCAAATGTTAATTTCTTGTGAATGGGATGCAAAAGCTACCTCATACAGCAATGAATTACACATCGAAGGATTATGCTACAGAAAGACTAATATATTTTACAGAATAACAAGACTAAATGGCCACTGAAAATTCCCAATAGCAAACTGAAAAAAAAAATCATTTCACCTTTGTGATTTTACCACCACTAAAGTTTGCAAATCGTTTCAGGGAAAGGGTCAACACATTTGAAGCTCTGTGAATGGAAAAGCGCTTGGTAGCTGGAACCTTCTTCTTGCACCTAAATAAAGAGTTATTTGTTGGAGTCACACTTGTCCTTTCAAAGCAGTTAAAGCAAAATCAGAGATATTTTTGTCGTCCACTGCATGAAAAATGGTAATATAGATGAATCAGGAGGACAGGCAGTTTTTCTCAATTCTGCTCCACATTCAATCCAATCACGGTTGGTAATTGTAACCTCAATCACCACATTCCCCTTTCCTACCAATATAACCTTTCACCCACTTGCTCACTAAGAAACGAGCTATCTCTACCTGAAAAATATTCAAACCAACATCACCCTTGGAGGAACAGAGTTCCAAAGACTCATGAACCCTCACTCAAAATTACTCCTCATCCCCATCTTAAATGAGTGACTCCATATTATTCAACTGTGACCCCAAATTTTACATTCTCACCCAAGAGGAAATATCTACCTGTCAACATTCCCAGGAATTTACAGGTTTCAACCAGGTCAGGTCTTACACCTCAAATCCCCAATGGATAGAATCCTCGCTTGTCAAACCTCTCTTCCCTCATAACCAACTCCATATTCTGGGAGCCTCATACTTCTGGATTCCCAGAGGTTTTAATTTTATAATATTTCTTTAAAACCTATTTTACTCACTGCATTTTACTAAATTCACCTAACTGTAATTACTTGCAAATATTTGTTCCTAAATTTATTTCTCCACTGCTAGACTGGACACTACCTTTTACAAAGCATAACGGCCTCTGCAATAACCAAATAGTGAGGTAAAAAGGGTGTATCCTTGGAACCAACTATATGAAACTTTGCTGCACACAAGAGGTCGTATTAATGCAGAGGGCTGAACCAGTGACCTGGACACACAGGTTGACTGGTCAGTTTCAAAAGCACCACAGCTTGCGGAGCAGGTATGCCACCATCTGGTCAGGAATGGCACATAGTAGGAGAGGAACCAGAGGAACAAATGTGTGGGGAGTAAGCAGATGAAAACACTCCCATTGTAAGGATGACAGAATGTCATAGTCACATAGCACAGAAACAGACCCTTTTGTCCAACCAATCCATGCCTAACATAAATCCGAACTAAAGTCGTCCCACCTGCCTGCTCCTGGCCCACATCCCTCTAAACTTTCCCTATTCGTGTAATTATCATTCCACATGTGAACCACTCTCTTTATAAAACATTTGCCTGTGTCTTTTTTAAAATCTCTCACCTCAAAATATTGAAGCTGGGTAAAATACCTTTTCCTGAAGGGCATGTGTTGCTACCAGCAGAAAACATGCTGGACAATGACACATGCATTAAAATCAACAAATTCTGCACTGAAAGTGAGTTAAATTTCAAGACAAGACCAAAAGTAGCACAGGTGAAGACAGGTCACTAAGTCACCAGTGTAATAGCTTCAGAGGTTTAATCGAATAAATATTTCTCAACATTTTGCCTCCCAAATCAGCTATTTTGGCATTAAGGCCAAACCTTGACCTATCCAAATTCCATGTGATTGCCTAATGTGGTGATCAGGAATGAACTTGAGCTCCAGAGAAATTATAATTAATTACCACCCCATCATATGACTAGCTGAAGCTAAATATTGAAGCTGGGACCCAAATCTTCAAGAAAATCTACAGAACAGGTGCAAAACATTTAGAAAACTACTTACTTTGCACACATGTAAGCATTCTCACCGCTGAGAAAATCAGGTTTCACAAAGAGCTCAAGGGCTCTGACAATATTAGGTGCTTGCTGAGGAGAGACAAATTGCAAAAGAGTCAAGACGAAAAAAGTAATAGAACAACTATTTACTTCTAGAAACAAAATTCAAGCAAACATTACTTTATATATATATGCTCCAAGCAGCAACTGTTATTAATCACGATACTATCACAGAACCTACACCTTTAAAATAGTAGCAATGGCCCAAAGAAAGTATGTGGAGACTACACTCTCGAGTATCTACCTGTGTTACTGCTTAACACATTCTATAGTGGTAGTATTCTATTCTACATAACATACTCAAGAGATACTACAACTTGTCTGGTGTCTTGCGTCTTGTGTGTATTCAGTGGATTTCAGCAATATTAGTTAAAATGCTTGGAAGCATGTTTGCGTGAAACAGAAGAATAGATAAAAAGCACGAACAACATAAATAGTCACTGCCTCACATTTCATTTATATTATTTGTGTGTGAATGCGCGTGTCACAATTCACTCAGTTAAAAGTTGCTGTACCAATATGCACTTGTACACACATGGGAGACGATGGCCTAGTGGTACTATTAATCCAGAAACTCAGCTAATGCTCTGCATTCAGATTTCACCATGATAGATGGATAAAATTCGAATTCAATAATTTAGAAAATCTGAATTAAGGATCTACTGATGACCACAAAACCATTGCCGATTGTCAGGAAAATCCAAATGGCTCACTAACGTCCTGCAAGGAAGAAAGTCCGCCATCCTCACCTGGTCAGGTTGACATGGGACTCCAGACTCCTAGCAATGTGGCTGACACTCAAATGCCTTCTGAAATAGCCTAGCAAGCCGCTCAGTTCAAGGGCAGCTAGGGATGGGCAGCAACTGCTGGCTAGCCAACGATAACCATGCCCCAGTGAATTAAAAGAAAAGCTCTAATCCAGAACTACAGACCATGATTGGTGACAGGCACATCCCTGCTCCAGGGACAGTTCCTTGATGGTTCAACCCTGCCTACCTCCCTGAGCTACTCAGTGCATGGTGACACAAGGTCAATGTCCTCAAGTGGTTATCAAAATGGCAGAAGGACAATGGGCCTTCCTTTCCTGAACTCAACTCTGGTGGAGGTGAAGAGAGGGCAGGGTTTCAATACATCATCACCCTACCAAATAAAATCCTCTTCCTGCCTCCAAGTTTACTACCTACAGGAGCAGGGGACTTTGCACCATACAAGTGGAGCTGATGCCTTTATTCACACTCAGAGCACTTCATGAGATACCTGAAGGTTCCTTGTAAGAAAAGTACACTTACCCTTATTTCAAGTGCAATATCCAAATAAGGGTCGTATGTATCCGACACACTCTTGCACACGGAACATTTAACTTTGGGTGCAGAAAGGGGAAGAGGTCAAGACAAAAATATTACAGTTATTAACGAATATTCATCCAAACTGGGGAAAAATACTTCACTTTGATAGGATTCTTTCAGTTTCACAACTGCTCTGCTTTACCTTCTCAACCCAAACTTTTCCTAAGATTTGTTAATTCTTTTGTCACGTGTATTTGTTACATCTATGTTACAGGTACAGCCAAAAGTGTTGGATAATATCACCATTCTCCAGCACCATCTTAAAACACAGAAACAGACCAGATATATAAAAGGGAGAAAAAGAAATATTGTTAATATAATTATGCTGGAAAACTGAATTATCTTTAATCTCCCACTTGTGCTATTTTTTGTAAAACTGAATCATAGATAGCCACAATGATTAGGGTCAAAACTTGGTGCTGAATTTTATTAACTTTTAAGTCAACACTTTGAATTGCATTTAAAAGCTTCCAATTATCCTAACTATCCCACAAACAAACTCCATCCAGTAAAAAGAACAAAATTACCTGAAACTGGCAATCCTTCTTAAAAGTTTAGTGGCCAAGAAACTATATTTCCCAATTAGTACAAAGTCCACAGAGGTAGCTAAATTATTCCTCCCTGCAGAACTACTTGAAACTTTTCTCAGTTTGATATTTGAGCACAGAATATTTAAAAGCAACAATCAACCTCTCCAAGGGCAGCAGGGTGGCTCAGTGATTAGCAGTGTTGTCTCACTGTGCCAGGGGCCCAGGTTCGATTCCAGCCTCAAATGACTATCTGGGTGTAATAATGCAAATTCTCCGTGTCCAGATGGGTTTCCTTCCACAATCTGAACATGTGCAGGTGTGGTGAAACGGTTAAAAATTATGTCCCAATACATGTGTGAATCTAACCGGAATGGAGGTGTTGCTTAGTCCCGTGTGAATCTTATTACACACCTCCCCGTGTGAATCTTCTTATCTGTATGTAACCAGAATGGAATGTGTTTTTTAGCCTGGCTCTGCTGTTCACATGAATGTTTATATCTGGAAAAGAGTATATCAGCTGGAAAAGTCTCCAGTTCGGTGAGTCTGCTCCGGGGTTACGTTTAACCGCCGAGCGTGGGTTGTTGGCAACCGCTCTACGAGAACTGACGGCTCCCAGTTCCGGTAACATGTAGAGTGAGTATAAGCCAGACCCGTTGTATGAGACCTGGTTGTGGCGACGCTGCGGGGAATAAAATGCCCATATTCTAGCAGACTCGCCTCTTGGTCGTTTGTTCTGTGTCAGACTACTCTCCTACGAACCTGACCTTGAGAATTTTTTAAAACAGCAGGTGAGGTGGATTGGCGATGCTAAATTGCCCATATAGTGTCCAGGGATGTGCAGGCGAGTTGGATTAGCCATGGGACATGCAGCTTTACAGGGATAGGGTAGGAGACAGGGTCTGGGTGGAATGTTGTTCAGAGGGTCATTCTGGTCTCGATGGGATGAATGGCCTGCTTCTAGTGTAGAGTTTCTATGATTTTTAAGTGAAATTGCATTCTCTTTTAATTAACATTACCCTCCTGTGCCCTATCATGCCTCAGTTAAAAGCACCGGCACAATGATTTGCTCTCACGACTCTGCCTACTTCTACATGTACACAGGACCAGTTGGATAATCTGCTCCACTTCTGCTCTGCATCTTAAAGGTTTAGCTGAAACAATGAATTCTTTTTATTGGAACTTCTGAACATTTGCTAGTAATTTATTGCTGGACAATGTAGCACTGATTCACTCTGCTACCAGGAATTTCTTCTGTATATTTAATGGTGTTGGGAAGTGCACTCAATTTGACTACCATCACTATTTTTAATTGTCAATTTGCACACAAATCTGCACTATGTCTGCTTCAGCCTGCCAAGGAATACCAGACTGTGGCTTGTTCCATCTGCTTGAGATGAAGTGTAGCCTTTTCTAAGATCAATAAGCTCAAATTTTTAACGGCAAATAATAAATTATCACAGCTTTAATTTTTGTTACCATAATAATGAACTCAAACATGCTAAGTACTATTACCATTTTTAAAAAAATTGTCTAAGTTCTCGACTGTACCCTCCCTACTGAAATGAGCAGCGAGTTTTGTCTGCTGCATTTCTGATTGTTATGATCACAAATGACCTATAAACATGGTTTAAAAAAAAGCATGAAATGGAGAGCATCACCCGTTAACGTTTTTCATCAATTCTATTATTTTCTCTTACTGTTGTTCAGATTGCAGCAGTGGAAATAAATTGTGAATGGTATTTCATTGCAAACATTGGCTGGTGGCCTTTAGTGGCTGAAGGTATTTGGAAAAAATAAATCATGAATTTGTTTTTCTAATTACAAAACCACAATTTGTTAGCTTCAGATACTTTGAGTGAATAAAACCAGGATGTGTCTCATTAGGGGTAATATCCCTTAAATTATTCATCCAACAAAAATGATTTATTGTTAAATATTCTCTCGATCATCATTTTACATAATCGAGACACTTGGGATACATCTGAGAGGATAAATCGACTGTTAAATCCTTGCAGCTGCTCTTTTTCTCAATAAATATTTTTCTAAGGAACAGAAGTCTGAAAATAGGAAGTTCTTTGAAAAGTATTTGGTTAAGAAGCAAGGGAGTCAACAAATGCCAGACATTCTTTTGCCCATGAGCAATACCTCAATTAATTACTCATGAAATATTCAATAACTCTGCTTGATTTTTCAGTATATTCTAAAACTTGTTGATTACGTGTGAAAGGGTAAAATCTTTCCAGTCCACTTACCCCTAGATCGAAGATATCCTCCGAAAATTTGATGTACCAATGAAGTAGCTTGTGTTTGTCGGTCTAACCTTCAAAGCATGAAGGACAAAAGGAAAAAAGAATTGCACGATTACATCAGAATTATATTGAACAGACATGATGTCTGTACATATGTGCATACGAAGCACTGCTACATTGACATGGGGAGCCTATTATTTTTGCATTAAACTATTTTGTATCCCAACTGCATTTCACTGAACCAAGTAGTGAGAAATACACTGCATTTCAGCCACAATCTTCCCTCTGGTGCACAGAAGTTTATTATGAACTAGAACAGCTAACTTATTTGTACAATATAGCAGGTTTCATATGATGTTTCAGACTTGAAAGACGTAACGAGTAGTATTTGGTGAGTTGTGACATACAACTTGAAGAAACAAAGTATTCTCAATTAAGGTGTTTGTAAAAGTAAGGAAACAAGAAAGAAATATGCCACATAAAAAACAAAATAGTGCACATGTTCGAGACCTCAAACAAAAACAGAAGACAGAAACTTAGACAATCTGGCAGCATTTGTAGAGGCAGAAACAGAGTCAACATATTTCACAGACGTTATCCTCAGCAGTACTTATTTACTGGTCTGAGCCTCATAGAAAACACTAATTCAATTAGCAACAAAAGAGTGAATCCATTTTTCTAATTCACTCATTAAAACAGATAACCTACACCAAAGAAAGAAAGTGTTTGTTTCCAATTCTTCACAAGTACAAAGTGAATTAGCCTCCACCCCAAATACTTAATAAAAGAAAGTAAAATAAACCTACTTGGTACAACCATTCAGACAGGCCTTCTGCATGGCATCAATTGTGTATCTCAGAAACTCGTGTGCGTCCTCTTGATTCCCGAAGCGAAAATGTCTTGCTATTTCTGAAATTAACAGGAGCAATTATAGCAACACATGCCTTGTATTACATCAACTACACAAACTTAGAGGCCATTTTAAATCCAAGTCCGGTGTATCTGCAAGTTATTTTCATGCAAATACTTTAAGAACAGATCTGTGTGAGCCGAGCCAAACCAACTGCAGTGTGCCGAAGAGACGGAGAAACATAATGGTATTTAGTGCAGCCTGATTCTAACAGGGAATGGAAAGTCAGTAAGCTATAATTGAGTGCACTACACAGAATCAATGTTGGTTAAGGCTACATAGCAGTTAAACAGTATTTAAGCATCATCAGTAATCTCAGAAATTCACTTAGGCAAAAGTGAGGACTGCAGATGCTGGAAACCAGAGTTTAGATCAGAGTGGTGCTGGAAAAGCACAGCAGGTTAGGCAGCATCCAAGGAGTAGGAAAAATTGACGTTTCGGGCAAAAGCCCTTCATCAGAAATTCACTTGACCAGTGCCGCTTGTCTAAGTACTGCTGTCAGAGTGAAATCCCAGCATTATACCGGTGTTCAGCAATTTTATTGCTTGATCAATTTCTTCCTCAAAAATCAATTGAGGCCAAGTCAGTTTAAAATTTCAAAATGGAGATAGATAGATCTTTGTTGGACAAGCGGAGGAACAAAGGTAGATGCAGATTTGCAAGGTTGACTGAAAGCAGGAACAGTTTTAAAGGGCTGACTGCCCTAGCCTTATTCCAATAAATTGGAAATTATATCAGTTATTTGTTAATCTGATCTCAAATAAATTATTCATTGACAAAGTACAACAAAATTTCTGAGGACATGATCATGCTAAATTGCCCGTAGTGTTAGGTGCAGGGATAAATGTAAAGGAATGGGTCTGGGTGGGTTGCTCTTTGGAGTGTCGGTGTGGACTTGTTGGGCTGAAGGGCCTGTTTCCACACTGTAAGGAATCTAAGGAATCCTAGCAAAGGTGTAACAGATTGGAATAAATGTCACCTTAAATATTTTTCAGTCAAATGAACTGCAAATTATTTCTCTACAATATGCCACTGGATTCAGAGAACTGATTGCAGTAATTAACACTTAATAACTTACTTTTTAGTTCACGAATGAATGATAATGGTTTGATAGCATTTCCACTGTTGGCAAAGGCCTGTATCAAATGGTTCTGCATGATGCAGATCATACAAAATCCAGTCTGGGGACCTGCAACAATAAATTGAACACAGGTAAGAATTTTATGTCAACAGCTTGCAAATAACTAAGTGTTTCTCAATCAAATCGATTCAGGAGGAAGGTAATGGCCAAGTAGTATTATTACAGGAGCATTCATCCAGAAACTCAGCTAACATTCTGAGGACCCAGGTTCAAATCTCACCACAATGGATGATGGAATTTGAATTCAATAAAAAAAGATTGGAGTTAAGAATCTACTGATAATTATGAAATCACTGCCGAATGTTATAAAAATTCATCTGGTTCACTCATGTCTTTGAGGGAAGGAAATTTGCCTTCCCCACTTAATCTGGCCTACATGCGACTCCAGACTCACAGCCATGTGGTTGACTCTCAACTGCATCTTGAAATGGCCCAGCAAGCCATTCAGTTCAAGGGTAGCTAGGGACAGCCAATAACTGCTGACCAGCTAGCCACATTCAATGGTCAGTACATGGGATAGAAAATACAGTGGACCTTCTCAAACATTTATTTTTGCATGAGTTTCAACTCAGACACCAGAGTTTGATGGCAACAATTACACAAACTTATAAAACACCTTAATCGTACAAAATATTCTGAAGATACTATCATGAAAAACATTGCACCCTTATTTAGCAAGCATGTATGGTTATCAAGGAAGACAGGAGTGTGGATTTAAACAGTTACAATCAGATCTAGCAATCAATACAAGCATGACTGAACAGATTTGAGGGGCTGAATGGTCCATTACAGCTGCTAGCTATGTTTACCAAGAAGAGTGGATAATGAGTCACTGAATAGAATTAAGGGGAGAGGGTATAGGATGTTTTGTTTAATTTCAAATATAAAAAGAGAACAGTGACTGTCATTTAGGGAGAGACTTCCAGAGATAAGGACTGAGATGATGGCTCAGATGGCTTTGTGGGCAGCACGGTGGCACAGTGGTTAGCACTGCTGCCTCACAGCGTCAGAGACCCGGGTTCAATTCCTGCCTCAGGCGACTGACTGTGTGGAGTTTGCACGTTCTCCCAGTGTCTGCGTGGGTTTCCTCCGGGTGCGCTGGTTTCCTCCCACAGTCCAAAGATGTGCAGGTCAGGTGAATTGGCCATACTAAATTGCCCGTAGTGTTAGGTAAGGGGTAAATGTAGGGGTATGGGTGGGTTGCGCTTCGGCGGGTCGATGTGGACTTGTTGGGCCGAAGGGCCCGTTTCCACACTGTAATGTAATCTCATCTAACCTAAAACTCTCTTCAGTCTATCACTTGGGGTGGAGGGTGGAGGGTGTGTCAGGGAAGGGCAGGCAAGGTTGGACAATCTAATTTAAAATCAGACAACTGGGAGAGGATATTTGGGTTTAGCAGACTGCAGTGATAGAGAAATGCAAAGCAATGGACCGGAGGGTGACATACATACATAAGATATCCAGCATAGAAATAGGTTCTTCTACGAAGAGTCCACACTGCCATTCGTATTCCACTCAAGTCTCCTCAAATCTGTTACCGTAATCCTCTATTCCCTTCCTTCTCTGACCTTTCCATCTTCCTTTTAAAATACATCTACACTATTTGCTTACATCAATCTGTGGCAACATTCACATTTGCACTCTGTATAAGCAAGTTCCTTCCAAATTTCCTTAGACTTCTTCCAGACTATATTACATTGATTGCTTACAGTTATGTCGATACCAATTAGAGAAACATTCTCTCTCGATCTGCTCTACCCAAATCTGTCAGCATTTGAAAGCCATCCGTTAAGTCACTGCTCAGGCTGGTCTTTTCAACACAGAAAAGACCCAGCCGGTCACTCCTCCTCCAATGTTCAACCTGGTCATTTCTGGTACATCCTCTCTGCATTCTGTCCTGAGCGTCTACATCCTTTCTATAACGTGGCAATAAGAACCTTATGTTTGATACAGGGTTAGTGCAGCTATCCTAATTTCAACGGTATCCCTCCAAAACTAAAACTTACTGCTATATTTGTTTGTTTATTTAACTTTTTGAGGATGATCACGAAGATTTCAAATTAGACATTTTGGGAAACAGCGGTCAACAAGTGTAGGTCAATGGGGATGGGTCTGGTGAAAACACAATCTTCCGTGGTATGTTTTGGCCTGGTTGCAGTAATTGTTCACTGTCCATTATTGATCAGTGAAGAAAATGTTGTAAGATTTTGAGCTCAAAGGTGACTTAAAACACAGTGTTTCAGTCCCTTCCTATAAAGGAACTAAGGGAAGAACCCAGTTCAGCAATTTTGAAAGTGGGAACAAGATTTGGAAAAGACAAAACTACAATGATAAGTGCTCAGTACAGATTTCAGCATGATAGGGTTGCAGAGTTCTCATCAGTTTTCAAAGAAATTTGGGAGAGGAAATTAGAATCGTATCATCAGTGTTTCAAGTCTACACCAAAAAACTACAACAGCCACCTGTGCTATAAGCTTAAAGAAATCCTAATTTATCCAACATTAAAGGATTAGAAATCAAAGATTACAGAGGGTGCAAAAGGAATTCACAAGAATGCTTCCAAGGGAAGAACTTAAGCTGTGGACAGACTGGAGAAAGGTGAACTTTTTTCCCTTGAGAAGAGATTTTAAATAGGATGTCAAAATTATGAGAGGGTTTGGACAGAGGACATTGACAGCTACTGCTCATACTGACAGAAGGGAATAGAAGATGCAAGGTTTTTGACCCATGCAGTGAAATGATCGAAATTCTGAAAGTTGAGTGAGTGATGGAGATAGATTCGATAAAGGGTATCCGAAAGAGATTTGGATAAATATGAGAAAGAAAATAATTTGCAAGGATGCAGAGAAAAGGCAGGGGAGTGGGACATGGGAAACGCTCTTTCAGATAATCATCACCGATGTGACAGGCCAAATAATTTATTCGTGCATTATAACTGTGCTATAATTTGATTCATGTCACACAGGCAGACATCAGCAATGGCAGAAATGTTGCATTAACAAAATGATGGAAAAGTAAAGTAATCATCGACAGCCAGTCACTGACTCCTTTCCTAACAGGCAATATACACTTCAGGAAGAAAGGATTGTAATCCTTTTACTGTTGAAGCCAGAATTTAAGTTTGGTCTGGCAGTACCAGATGCTACCACACCTGCTGAGCTTTACCAGCAGTTTCTGATTTACGGCATCCAGGGTTCTTTCGACTGTTAAAAGTTCACTTGAGAATGTAACTTTAAAAGAAGTTTTGGGATTTACATATTAAAGAACTGAAACCAATATGGTCATTCTGAAAGATGAGAGACTTAACAAACAATCCAGGTCTTCCTCAATATTTAATTTCAGTTACATCACACTGTAAGCTTTTGCTATAAATTCTGTGTCTTATGATCTTATACTCAACCACCTGATGAAGGAGCAGCTCTCCGAAAACTGGTGCTTCCAAATAAACCTCTTGGACTATAACCTAGTGTTGTGCGACTTTCAACACAGTTCTTTCAGTTTTTATTAAATTCAGTCTAATTGATGGAAAGAAAGTAGAGTCAACAGACAAAAAGGTCCGAGATGAATGGGTTTGAGGAATTTGAAGTGAGTATTACTGTTCAAACATAAAATGAAGTGTGGAAAGCATTTTAAAAGTACACTAGCATGGTGGGTTGCACTTTAGATGTTGGAGTATTTTATTCAGAAAAAGCTCAGAATAATCGACTAGTGTTTAACTCAACGTGGGAGTGACAGGAGTCTGAAACAAGATTTGGCTTTACCAAATTTACCCATCAGAAGGCCCCACGTGGGTGCTCCCTAGTGCCAGCCTTAGGAAGCTTGTCAAGTTTACTCAAGGTCATCAAACAGCCATGCAAAGCTTGTGCTTCAAGAACTCTCACAATCAGCACAACTCAGAGCCAACATAAAGATTAAAAATGTCCAATTCCCAAGGAGCAATATCTCTCAATGTGATGAGCTCAAAAAAAACTCAAGAACTTGCTTTAGGCTTTGATCCAAAAGTCCTCCGAGTACATCCATGATAAGTGATTAATATGTAGTCAAAAATGAAATACAGCACAATTACCTTAGTTCACTGCGGCAGAAGAGAACAATTATTTTTGGATAAATCATATTTCTAAGAACGAAACTTAAAACTGAATTGAACTGTCTTGCTACTTTGATGTTCTGAAAATACATCAGCATATGAGAAAGCCAATCTTAGCAGGACTTATACACTTAATGGTAAGGTCCTGGAGAGTGCTGCTGAACAAAGAGACTTTGGAGTGCAGGTTCATAGCTCCTTGAAAGTAGAGTCGCAGGTAGATAAGACAGTGAAGGCGGCATTTGGTATGCTTTCTTTTATTGGTCAGAGTATTGAGTACAGGAATTGAGAGGTCATGTTGCGGCTGTACAGGACATTGGTTAGGCCACTAGTGGAATATTGCGTGCAATTCTGGTCTCCTTCCTATCAGAAGGATGTTGAAACTTGAAAGGGTTCAGAAAAGATTTACAAGGATGTCGCCAGGGTTGGAGGATTTGAGCTATAGAGAGAGATTGAACAGGCTGAAGCAGTTTTCCCTGGAGCGTCGGAGGCTGAGGGGTGACCTTGCAGAGGTTTACAAAATCGTGACGGCCATGGATAGGATAAATAGACAAAGACTTTTCCCTGGAGTCGGGGAATCCAGAACGCGAGGGCACAGGTTTATGGTGAGGGGGGAAAAGATATAAAAGAGACCTAAGGGGCAACTTTTTCACACAGAGGGTAGTACGTGTATGGAATGAGCTGCCAGAGGAAATGGTGGAGGCTGGTACAATTGCAACATTTAAAAGGCATTTAGATAGGTATATGAATAGGGAGGGTTTGGAGGGATATGGGCCGGGTGCTGGCAGGTGGGACTAGATCGGGTTGGGATATCTGGTCGGCATGGACAGATTGGACCGAAGGGTCTGTTTCCATGCTGTACATCTCTATGACTATGACTCTGTATAAAAGAGAGATTTCACATTTAAACTCTGGCATTGATAAATTCAAAAATCCTATTCCTAGATTACCAAGATTTAATGCAAATGTCAGTCAAAAAGATTTTTAAAAGTATGAAGAAACAAGTAAACAAACATCCTACCAGACAATTGTCAATGGCAACCAAAAATGGAACATCATTCAAGGTCTGATCAGAACACGAGATGCAACTTTTTAAACCACCGCCCCCCCCCACCAGATCTGTATCTGGATGCAGATACAGTTACAATATTTAAGAGGTATTTAGATAAGTACATAACTAAGAAACGTTTGGAGGGATATGGGCCAATACAGGCAGATAGTTTGGGATTATGGTCGTGTGGACTGTTTGAACCGAAGGGTCTGTTTCCGTGCTGTATGACTCAATGAAACTTAAAGATGCCATATTCACAATTTAACACCTTTCGACATCGATTTCATCTCGTGAATTGATATGGCACACTGTCCAAAGTCAAATATACCTTGCTTGAAACGTGGTGCCCAAAACTGAAGTCTAAGTAAGGTTTTATACAACTGAAGTATAACTTTTCTATTGTATTCCAAGTTACATTTCGCTTGCCCTAACAATTATTTTCATTACTGTGTTTTAACTTTTAGTGATTTGTATACAGAAATACCTGAAACCATTTGCTGCTGCACAGCTCCTCGTCCTTTTTTTATGCAAAAGAATAAGAATGTCATTTCAGGTTCAAAATGGACAATCTCAGTTTCCCCAGAGTGAACTCAATTTGTCACAATTTCGAGGCAGAAAACGTTTTCAGCAAGTGGGTTATAAAGGAATTTGAAAACAAAGACAAAAGTTTTTAAATAACAGAATCACACTGACAGCAATGTAAGTTAGCGTGCATAGAGGTTGTGTTTGTTTCCTCCAATTCATTGTATTATGTCTGTCTCCTGTGCACCCCATAACTTGGAATCAGCTGCTAATTTGACCACTTTCTGTTTATTTATTTTTCTCTTTTGTTTTACGCACTGTGTGGTCCAGGGCAGTTCAGAAGTCAGTTCCCCCTCCTTAACACAACAATGATGAGTATCACACACTGATCCAGCTCCCTCAGAGCCAGCTCTCAGAGTGGACAGAACCTCTCACACTCCTGTGTTTTTTTTCCATTTTCCCCCACACTACTTCCTAACAGCGGTAGTGCTTATTTTTCCCCGGCACCCGTGCCGTGTGTGTGCAGGTGTTGGATACAGTGAACAAGTGCATAAATCTTTATTTGTATTCCACCACCCAGAAGAAAGGAAACACCAGAGTGGCCAGTGACAAGCAGTGCCCTTCTCAACAAAGGGCAATGATGCATAAACAAAAAATGAAGGGGAAGGCAGGGATTTTTGTGTTTCTGAATCTAGGGCACTTATTACAATTACAAATAGTACATTGTCAAGCATCCAATCCTGAGACATTTTCCATTATGTTCTGTAAAAGCCCTGAGCTTCCAGATGCCTGTGACTTCGAGTCAGATGTGCAGCACAGAAACATATTCTTCATTCTTACTCATCCGTGCTGACCAGATATCCTAAATTAATCTATCATTTGCCAGCATTTGGCCCACATCTCTCTAAAACCTCTTCATTCATCTATCTATTCTGATGCCTCTTAAAATGTTGTAATTGTACCAGCCTTCACCATTTCCTCTGGCAGCTCATTCCATACACATACCACCCTCTGCGTGAAAAAGTTGCTCCTAGGTCCCTTTTACATCTTGCCCCTCACCTTAAAACCTATGCCCTCTTGTTTTGGATTCCTCTACCCTGGGAAAAGACCTTGACTATTCACTCTATCCATGCCCCTTATGATTTTTTAAAACCTCTATAAAGGTCACCCCTCAGCCTCTGAAGCTCCAGGGAAAATTAGCCCCAGCCTATTCAGCCTCTCCAACCTTGGCAACATCTTTGTACATCTTTGCTGAATCCTTTCAAGTTTTTCACAACATATTTCCTATAGCAGGGAGATTAGAAAAGTGAACGCAGTATTCGAAAAGTGGCCTAACCAATGTCCTGTACACCAGCAACTTGACCTCCCAAATCCTACACACAATGCAATGACCAATAAAGGCAAGTATACCAGATGGTTTCTTCATTACCCTGTTTACCACAACACACCAGCATTTCTAGCTCAGGCCTGCTGCAGTGCTCCAGAAAGGCTCAGCACAAATGAGACAAAAGGCATCTCATTTTCCACTTGGAGACCCTACGGCCTCTGAGACTCATTACAGAGTCCAATATAGAGTCTGAAAACCTCATTGCATGTTTTTTTACCAACCTCTACATGCCATGTTCTGATGTGACATGGGCTGCTTTCAGCATAGCCAACCCAGTTTAACAGATTCATGGTCCCCATGACCAGCTTTTCTCCTTCCCTGTCTTCCCTCTCTCTCTCTCTCTCTTTCTCATCTATCCACACACTCCACCCGCTCACTGCCAAAGTTCTCTCATGATTAAAAAGTATCAAAATGTTTATTAACATATTCATTATGTTAATCTATACTGCATTGCTACTTCCCCAGTGTTGAACAGCTCCCCAAGATGGAGTATAGTGGACAAAATACTGTTTACACAGACCAGTCAGTATGGTGTAAAAAGGTTTACTTTGCCTTCACTCTCATCCTAAATCAACAAACAATCCATTAAACCTGCAAAGAACTTCCAAAGCAATCTTTGCTCAATGTACTCCTTTTTTCTATGTTCCATCTGTCTTCTAACAGGCTTTATTTTTGAATTAGAGCACTGGGAAATGGACAGTTTGTAAGCTGTACAGTCAGAGAAGAAGATAACAAAGTCAACACTGTAGCTAGTTTCTTTTTATATGGATCCACTGTTGGTTGCCAAATGCATGTACAGCCTCAGGACAAGTTCTGCATGCAGCATCAACCTGCTTTTGCTACATTTCAGACTAACATCCCAGTACAGAACCGTGCCAGTTTCTAGTGCTGAACATTGCAGAATGTGCTGCTACTTAATGAATACACTTCAGTCTCACACACCAAGGTCACACAACCTCCAAGCTGCAGGAAGGTTGGTGGTGGTAATTTTCTCCATACCCCTACTTTCCAGATCACAAATTTGTATGAATGAAAACATTTACATTGAACTATTTATTTTTAATAAACAGTGGTGTAATCATAAAAAAGTGGAACTAACTAGTTTAAACTTAGTTATGGCCCATCCATACTGCATAAAAAAGCAACAGAATCCAGCCTTTCCTACATTTGTACTACTGTTTGTGATATCACAATGTGTACCTGATATTTTAGGCCAACGTACACATGAATAAATCAGAGCCTTGATCTAATTGTGAACTTAGCAATGAATAGGCTTGCCTGTAAATGAAAACTCATTAATTTTACCAAAGTGCAAATTCTGACAATTTTTGATCAAGGTCGACGAGTTACATTCAGGGAATAGAACACGCAAGACAATAACACACCTGGGTTAAGGCGCTGTGTCTCAACAACTTGGAAATAGGTCTCAAACGTAACTATATTTGTTTAAATATAGCTCTGACAGACATTGGATTAGATTATGCTTGAGATTACAAATTTATTTCTTGTTTTGCAATGGGATCAGCAACCACAAGGAGCTAGGCCCACTTTGCCAAAATTAGAAGGGCCCAATGGAAAGATCATCATGATACCATTATTGAGAACAGGATGTGTTGAATCAATGTGATGAAGGTTTACTGAATAGTCCACTGAGCTCATCACCTTCAAACTACTACTAACTGTAACATTGAAGGATGCAGTGACATTGGGAGTGGAAGGTGAATGTAAAGTCGCCACAGTCCAACTGAATCATGGGACTGCTCCCTTATTAGAGAGACAGTTGGTTGTGGTTTAACCTAAGAGCCACAACACCTCAGGCCAGGGGAGAGGTTGAGAAGTTGGAACTTTCATTATTGCCTCAGTCGGTGTGGGAATTGGAACTTATGCTGTTGCCATTACCGTACATTGCAAACTGTCCATCCAATCAACTGAGCTGACCCCTAATAATCTTATTGGTCAGTCAATTCAAAACACAAAAACAGTTTGTCAGCATAAAGTGAAATATTAACCTGCATGAAAAACAAAAATGCTGAAGTCTATTCTCTGCTCCAGCTTACGTCATTACCTGCCCTCCAGTTACTAACACCAACACTGCACATTTTAAAAGAGAAAATGATTTCATAATTAAATACAACAGTCTACATTACATATAAAACCCACAAAAAATTTGAGAAAATGAAATTGATGGGTTTGATGATATTAAAGTGAAAACAAATAGGCTAAAATATTCAATCTACTGAAAACCATTAAAAATGAGAATTAGCCAATCAGGTGTTAAACCAAATTTTTTTTTTCAAGTTCAATTTTGCAGTTATTCTCACATGGATTAAGTTGAGAGAAGCAATGCGATCAACATCCATCTCAATAAGGTCAATTTCCATGTACCCAAATTAATTTGGAAAAACGCAGAGCTTGCACTTGGTCTTCAATCAGCTGCTGTGAAATAGAATACTTCATAATTAATTTATGGATGTTATTTCAATCTCCTTTAGGTCTCCCATGGCAATGATACAAGCTGCAGCTGACAGGGCAGATGACCGACCTGCTTCAAACCTTGCTGTGCTGGCTGGTCAGTACAAAACATCACCAGATTTTCTGGCAGCTTTCCTCTTTCCTTAAAGGAATCAAACTCAGCATCTTTCCATCGACCTCCTACCAGTTCTACTCTCACATCAAGACCAAATATTCCAAATCTAGTTAAATCTTTCCTGCTTCAGGTCAGGAACAATTATGTCAGCAGCAACATCAGTACCAACTACGTCAATTCACAAAGTACACTTTCTAAATTTCTACAAGCTGTTAGCAGATATGACTTTTTTTAACTTTCACTTCAGGTTTGTACTCAACATGAATGTTCAACCTCAGAACATCTCTGGGACAAAGCAATCCCACTGCCCTGTGGCCAAACACTTGAGCGTCCCCTCCCACTGTGCCAAGGACATGCAGGTGCTGAGCCTCTTCCATCACCAAACCCCAACCACCCGACGCCTAGAGGAGGAAATCTTCTGTCTTGAGACCCTCCAACCACACGGGATCAACGTGGACTTCACCAGTTTCCTCGTTTCCCCTTCCCCCCCCCCCACCTTATCCTAGATCCAACCTTTTAACTCGGCACCGCCCTCGTGACCTGTCCATTTCCTTCCCACCTATCCGCTCCACCCTCCTCTCTGATGTAATCACCAGTACCCCCACCTCCATCTATCTATTGCACACCCAGCCCAACCCCCTCCCATTTATCTCTTAACCCTCCCCAGCCCCCAAGCCTCATTCCAGATGAAGGCCTTATGCCCAAAACGTCGATTCTCCTGACCTGCAGTGCTTTTCCAGCACCACACACTTGACTCTGATCTCCAGCATCTACAGTTCTCACTTTCTCCGAGATGAATACGCTCAGTACAAACAAGATGAGCAACAAACATAACTGAAACACTGCTGAGCTTATGCAACAAAAATCTTGAGTAAGATCAGCTTTCAAGTATAAAAATGAGTATCAGAATCTTGCAATACCACAAGTTTCAAAGAACTCAGATTCTGTAGAACTTACATGTCCTGCTGTGCTCTTTTGAGAGGAGGTAATTGGCCAGTGGCGGTGTGTAAGTCAAGCACTGTATAGTGGAGTTCAAGAAACATGTATTTCCCAGGTTGTGGAGTCCAGCACCAACTCTGCACACACGGACCCATTTCATGGACAACTTCTCCATTGGAAACAGTACTTTCTGAGGGGCTGGAATCCCATCATTTGAAGTGCTGCTGGTTTCATAGACTGAAAACAAGCAAATAAAAGCAGAATGTACTTGAGGTCAAAGAAAGTGGTGAAAACTCAACTGCATATCTGACCAATTTCTTACTTTTGATTACATTATCTTTACTTCCACATCTACTGAAAAGTACTGATCTGAAAGCTGACATCAACTAAAATCAGCAAAGTAGGTTTTTATAAATTGAGCTACAGTCTAATTTGCAATCACAGAACAACTCTAAATCTGTAAATAAAAACCAAAAGAACTGCAGATGCTGGAAATCAAAGTAAAAACAGAAATTGCTGCAATCACTCAGCACATCTGGCAGCATCTGTGCAGAGAAATCAGAGCTAATGTTGCACGTCAACTGACTCTTCATCAGAACTGATGATAGTTAGGAAAATGCATTAAGTGTCACTGGACTTGAAACATAAACTCCAAATATTAATTGGAGAGCTTTACTGTAACAAAAGTCAATGTCTAAACTCCTTGTACAAGAACTAGCCAGTTGACAGTGCTGAATATTTAGATACAGACACATCCCACCCTTGGAAATCATGTTTTAAGTGGAAACTTAGCATCTCAGCAGACCTCAAAAATATCAGTTAAACTTAAAGACGTATATCAAGACATGATGCTTAACTTTATAATACCCAATCTCTCTGTCATAGGTAACAAATAAAAAGGCTATCCTTCTCTGAAATCATTAAGAAGCATAAATATGGGTTGTTTACATTTTCCAGAGCAAATGCTAACATGGATGACCAACATACGAACTTTTGTACTGTTGTATATATACTTAAACTATAAAGTAAAGCTAGGAACTGAAGTTACATAAGTTTGTCTCAGTTTGGAATATTTTCACAGATACATCTGAACGTGCATGTAATGCATCAGAGAACTTGGTTCTGGAGTGCAGTGAACCAGTGCTTCTTCCCTTGTAATCAGCCTGTAGAATTTAACAAGGAAAAGTTCTTATCCCTTGAAGCCTGAAGTGTGGTCATTCAAGCAATGCAAAACTCATACAGTATCAACATATCACCATAGTGAGCAACTGGGAGTAATACAAAAGGTGAATGTGTTGCTTGTTTGAAAATGAGATCCACATTATAGCCAGAAGAAAATAAGAGTGAGTCCAGTGGAAAATAAAAGCTAAATATATCAGCTCAAGGGGAAGCTGATGATGTCACAGAAATATTTGAGAAATTTAAGCACAAATGCATTTGACTTGCAAAAATTACTGAAAAGACACTTGAAACAAAAGGAGAGCCAGCTATACATTTTGCAAACAGGGGATACAGGATTACAAATTAGCAGCTGGGACCTGACTGAAAAGGACAGCAAAACCGCAGGTGCAAATTTTGAAAGGTTTAGCATTCCTATCCTTCCATACCACTGGATCTACCAGTTAGAATTTCCAAGGGCTCAGGCAAGGAATAGGTGAAACTACAGATAACTTTGTACAAGATTGAGAAATACAGCCAGGAAATTTAGATTTCAGGACACAGATTAACTAATTTGGAGTTCTACACACCGTGAAATATAAAAATGCCAATTTCAAAGGACAAGCTTGCTATTGAAGGTTGCAGGCAATTAGAGTACACAAAGCAAACAAATGAATATGACACTGACTAGCCTTCAGATAAACCAAGAAAAAGGCAGGTTTGATGTAGTGAAACCAAAACAAGAGGATATAATGAGCAAGGGCTAAGGATCACAAAAAGAACCACAGACAGAGGGAATATTTAGCCATTGTATACTAATTTTTCATTACTCAGAGACATTCCTTATTAACACTATTAAAATGATTGTAAGTGACATGAAGTTATATTTGTCAGTGTTAAAATCATCAGTTCACACCAGTTTCAGAAAAACAAAGCTGTAGTAACACGTCCCATCCCCTCCCACTGAACCACGGGGTGTACTTGATAATAAAATGCAAATAAAGGATGTTGGATATGCATACCTTGTTTTTTGGTTGGGGTGGAACAACCATTTTTCTGGCCAACTGCACCTTCGGTTTTCGGATTCAAAATGACATATTTGCTCTTCAGACTTTCTAGTTGACAGGAAAAGCCCTTGCTGGCAGGCTCAAATTCAATTTTCTCAAGAAGAATCTTCTTTGCTGAAGCGGTTAGCAATTTGTTAAGGTCACCTTCATCAGTAGAATCTTTTCGTCCAGACTTCAGGGCTTCTTTCAACTTGTCTACTATCGGCATGGTGCATAACTGTAATACAGAAAATATCATGAGCTAAATTATCTTCCACCAACAGCATAATGAACCAATCAATACAAGGTTGAACTAACCTTGTTCCCTTTATATCAATGCCACATTAAACCAAAGTTATCACATAGGGTATTTCAGCTGAGGCAAGGTTAATTTTTAAAATTTGGTAATTAATATTCATTTCAACGAGAACAAGTAACATTTTTCTCCAGAAGGATCTTTCACTGAAACTGCACTCCATCTTTGCAATATCTTCCCAGCCTATGAATTAGGGCAGCTGAAACGCAAAGATTAACCAAGATGAGCAGCAGACAGGAGTCAGGAGGAGACATAACGACTTGCACCAATTTAGGGCGAAGAATTTAATCTGTTTGTCTTTTATTAAATCTTCGTGACAACAGTGGTCGCACATTTCTCAATATCTTCTCAAAATGGAAAAGATAGCTCTCCTTTCAAGTTTTTTTGACATACTGCATCAACTTTAATTGAACATATTGCTCTACAGTTCCTCAATAAGACTCCCTTTTGACCAGAGTAATAATAGAATGATAGCAAATTTTCACAGTGTATAAATAACAGACAGTCCACATTTATCTGGTATACAGACACAAACTATTGCATTCTACACTGTGCTCTGCTTTGGTGTTGAAAAATGATCGATACCCCAACCCCATTAAACATTAATGTCTGAACTAAATTTTTTTTGTAGGTAGAATCATAGAATCCCTACAGTGCAGAGAGACACCATTCGGCCTATCAAGTCTGCACCAACCCTCTTAAGAGCATCACACCCAAACCTAGCCCCTCCTTATCCTCATATCTCCATATTTACCATGGCTAGCCCATTTTGACTGCACATCATTGGACACTTCAGGGCAATTGAGAATGCCCAGTCCATCTAATGTGCACATCTTTGTCCAGAAGATACCAAATAGTACAGAAAGTGCAAAGGTACAAAACATTTTTAAAAATGAGACTTCTCTTCATGAACCAAGGATCTAAACATTCGCACTTAATCAAAAAAAGTTGTATGTTTGGAAATTTATGCACAGGCACCCCTTACTATCAGAATAATTTAGTTCAATCCAGGCAATTTACCAAAAACATATTTCACAACTATCATTTTCCCTCATTGAACCAAAACTTACAAAATGGACTTAAAATGTCTTTACCTCAGCATGCACACCAAAAATTATTCAAAATCTAGTCTGACACATTACTGTGTATACTTAATTGCATGATTTTTTTCAATTATTCTAAAGCACTCACATCATAAGAGTGACACCAAAAGTGTGGGTTCAATTCTTGCAATGGTTGAGGCACACACGAAGAATGTTTGAGGACTCTGGGTCTATAATCAACAGAGTTTAGAAGGATGGGGCGGGGGGGGGGTAAGAAAGATCTAATGGAAACTTACAGAATACTCAATGGCCTGGATAGCATGGATGTTGGCAAGTTGTTTCCATTGTTAGGAGAGACTAGGATCAGAGAGCACAGCCTTAGAGTAAAAAGAAGATCTCTTACAACGGCGATAAGGAGAAACCTCTTCGGCCAGAGAGTGGTGAATCTATGGAATTCATTGCCACAGAAGGCGGCACGGTGGCACAGTGGTTAGCACTGCTGCCTCACAGCGCCAGAGACCCGCGTTCAATTCTCGCCTCAGGCGACTGACTGTGTGGAGTTTGCTCATTCTCCCAGTGTCTGCGTGGGTTTCCTCCGTGTGCTCCGGTTTCCTCCCACAGTCCAAAAGTGTGCAGGTTAGGTAAATTGGCCATGCTAAATTGCCTGTAGCGTTAGGTGTAGGGGAATGGGTTTGGGTGGGTTGCGCTTCGGCAGGTCGGTGTGGACTTGTTGGGCCGAAGGGCCTGTTTCCACACTAAGTAATCTAAAAGAAGGGATCTAAAATCTAAAAGGGTGTGGAGGCTGGGTCATTGAGTATATTTATCACTGAGGTAGACAGGTTCCAGAGAATCAAGGGTTATGGGGAGAAAACAGGAGCATGGGATTGACAACTCAACAGCCATGACAGAATGGCAGAGCAGACTCAATGGGCTTAATGGCCTAATTTATGCTCCTATGGTCTTATGAAGCAATCTCCTTCTCAACCTGACCTCCCTCGAGGCATGGTGACCTTCAGTTTAAACCACCACCAATTATCTATCTAATGAGAAACCAGCTCTCTTGTCTGGTAGGACTGTGGTGACTTTTTTTAAAAAAGTAGATATTAAATAAACTTTCATACAATTTTTACTTTAGGATTCAGCACCATTTACTTTTAACTAAGAAACTAACCACAAAATTAGCTACAACAATTAATTTTAAAATATAATGGATCTGTTGCTTCTTTGGAAGATGGGAATAAAGAGCAATTATGATGAATATAAATCAGTAACATGGATTTTTTTTTTAACCGGACAAACAAATCAGATTGAGAACATGTATCCCACATAGAAATATATTAACATTTGCACTTGATTGAGCCATTTCATTCTGACTGCATGAAAAGACTGACTGGTCAGCTTGCACAAATCCAGATTTTACAAATGTTGTCGGCAATTTAGAAATCATAGAAACTTATGACGTCAATCGGATACCAAAAAAATTGAATTGAATTGAATTTATTGTCATGTGTACTAAGGCACAGTGAAAAGCTTTGTTTTGCAAGCAATCCCGCAGATCACAGAGTTCAGTAGCATAGATAAGTAAATAATAGGTAAACAGTGGCAAAAACAAAACACAGGTACAGGTGAATGTTAAGAGTTTGAGAGTCCATTCCATATTCTTTCAACAGTAGGGTAGAAACTGTTTCGAAACCAGCTGGTGTGTGTGTTCAGGCTTCTGTACCTTCTCCCCGATGGTATCGGTTGTAGAAAAAAAGATAAATAAATTTCAATGTCAGGTAAACACATACATTTTGAGGATAAAAAGCAAGAAATTGTATGTTGTTCTTTATTATATTAACTAAAAAGAGGGGTGGAGTCAAATAATGGTGAGTATTAAAAAGGAGAAAATAATCACACAAAAAATTACATTTGTTAACTGCTTCTGTGGTTTTCCACAGAAGGATTGAAATAAGTGGAACGGAAGTACTTAAAAGAGAAAACAAATTAGCATGGCTAAGTGAGGTGTCACCTACAGAAGTTAACTTAATGTTTGCTGTAACACATTAATGCAACACCTGTCACCAGGGCTAGCAGCCATTCTTAAAAGGATGACCGGAGGGCGTTTAGCATTGTGACCACTTTACTAAATATGCACCAAGTTCATCAGACCTGACTTGGTTCATCAGACCAAATTGACCCTACACTTCTGCAAAAAAAAAATGATTTTCATGTTGGTAGCAAGTCTAGGACCTGAGAGTTCAAATTCTTTATATTTAGCAGCTAAGCATTTGGTTTAAACTGGGTGTATGTAGTTTAGGAGTACTCAGTGCTTACAAATAATTTTTTACTCTATGAGGAAATAGTTCAATCATTTCCAAATCGAAAAAGTGAGGCAAAGACAATTGAATGGTTGACGAATTTTAATAACTTGATTCAAGGTAAACCATATCAAACAGGTGACTACCAATAAGAGACTGACATGTCAGGGAGAGTTGGAGGAGGAATAAAGAAATTCTTGCTTTTACATTTAAAGGTTGTAACATCAAGTTGTAAATTAATCATCTTGACAGTACTGTCATTGCCTGAACTTCATTAATTTCTCATTTTCAAAATCTTCCAATATTTACAATAGCAAGTTTAATACTTCAATCATTTAATAAATAACAGGTTCAGGGTATTTCCAAAACATAGAAGGGTCTTGAATAAGAAGAATGTCTGAGAAATGACCTGACTACAAAGAAGGTACATATGTAGAACATAATTTCTCAACTGTGGTATGCACAGGATGCAACAGCAGTCTGCAATTTACCACAAATAAATAAAACAGATCATGGACTTGAATTACATGCAACATAACTTGTCACTTAGTACAGTAAATCAAAGCTGTGTGAATATTTTCATACTGAGCCAACAGTGGAGTTCAAAAAAGTTACTATTCGTGAAGATATTAAACATTAATCATTACAAGCAACAACCTCACATTGCCTAATCCACTCCTTTCTGCACAGTATTCCCTCTGGTGGTTAGCCTTACTAAATTCCTTCCTGTCTAACTCAGACCAGCAGCCACCCACCCCATCTTACCAACTCTCTATACTTAGCTCCCCAGGATGCTCAAGTACTGGAGAACAAGGGCCCTTGGCACTCATGAACTTATTGTTAATGACTGCACCAACATTGTGGGTGAATGACACCTTGCCTGTTAATGAAGCCTCCCCACCCAGTTGTATCTTTAACCCCTTGACTCAAGAAGAATGCCACTGTAACTGTGTGGCAATTATCGTCAGATCTCATTCTGGAATAACAACTTCTTCTCTCACACTTTCACCTTCTTTCAGTATCTCACCATGTTCCACCCCTCTCCATCTCCCTTCCAATCAGCATTAAATACTCTTACCAAAATATCTTCACCACATTCTCCTTCCACACCAACTTATTTATGAATTGACTGCTCACGCTCAATGATTTTAATTTGCATTATAAATGATCTTCCTGTCAGTGTCAACACCCTCTTGTCCTTCTCAAATCTCCCCCAACTGTTAACTGCACATCACCCAGACTTTAAAACTCGACTTGCTCTTGCTTCTCCCATCATGTTTATCAGGGATAAGGTCACTCCCATGTATCGCTCTCCATTTAATCTTTCATACTCTAACCTCTTCTGCATCCAGCTCTGGAATAATCTATCCCCAACTCAGAAGTGCTTTTTCAAAATCTGAACTGCTGAGCCCTTGAACTTCGCTTGCAATAATCAAAAGAGTGGGACAATTCATTTTGCTGATTTTTCACTAATGTTGTAGTGACTTTATAGCATAATTTTCCCCTCTTGGCCAGGATTGAGGGCGACATGCTTCCAATCGGTTTATGAGATGCCTGACTCATTCAATGTGTGATTTGCAGGCCCTGCCAAATGTGGGACAGGTAGTCCTTGGAGGGTCATGTAGGCAAGTTGCATGGATCTCTGTATAGTCTCTCTAACACTTCAACTTCACCGTTGGCATACAAATTCTCTCGAGGTATTAGGTAGCTTCCCAAATGAACCTTCATTTTGGTCAGTCACAAGTCAAGAGTCCGAGTGAGTTACTGGAGATGGATGACCTCTTCTTTACGAATTTTGGAAAAAATCCTTTTGCAGTTCCAATGTCTTCCTGGGAATCTCCTACCACAACCAAATTCTGAATAATGCAATTGTTTTAAAGATCCAGTTCAGGTTGTATCAGAATATGTTCTGCCCACCAGAGCTGAATTTGAGTGACTGGCACACCCATGAAGGACAAAAAGGGTCACCCTTTTTCACCAGCAAAAGCACCACAGCTGGAACATGTGTGGTATTTTTGAGGTGCCTGCTGTGGGTTGGCCAGGCCTCTGAAGCATATGGAGGCATAGATCAAAGAGTCATAGAGGCCAGCATGTCTATCAACATTACTGAAACAGGTAATCTAGTCATTTATCACACTACTGTCTGTGGAAGCTCACTACAGTTCTGAATCTGCACTGACATAATACCTCTAGAATAAACAACTATGCACAAGGAAAACCATATCCTTTCTTACACAGTAGAATTCTGTTCAATAAAATGCTTTGATTTCAATTTTGCAAGGTCCATTCTCAGAAGCCATTATTACCAATTCTTCAACTAATCCAGATACAATGCTCACTGAAATGGCATTGCATTTATTCTTATAAGTATCAAATTCCTTTAAAGCTATTCGCTTTTTATATAGAACACAGAAGTTCTTTAAGAATAGCAGTCATCTCACAGGCTAGACGGTTTCAAATGTTGGCAAATCAAAAACAAACAGCAAGAGCATACAGGGAGGCAATGTTCAAGTTGTCATCCCATTTTCCACCTCAGTCGAAGAAAAACGCTCAGAGACACAGTATAGTTTTACCTCCATAATTATTCCAGGCCCTGGAGGGAGAGAGAATGCTCACCCATGTGTGCTGGGACATGAGTTCTGTCTTCTCTCTGGAACAGCAGTTTCTTCATGAATTATAGTCATTTTAAAGGGAGGGGCATTCAGATAATGCAACATACATATTGATTGGGTGACACTCGCTGATTGTTAAGATTAAGCCATCTGCTGTTACATAACGAATGTTCTTAACCGTAACTGACTTCAAATAATGAATACTTTTCGCCTTGTTAAACTGACCTTACATAATGAATGTTAAATGGCTCTGGCTCTACATAATCAATGATTTTCCACCTTGTTAACCTATTAACCTTTGCCTCCAGCACCCCATTGTTAACTGCAAGTTCTTAGCTGATCTGAGTCATGCTCAGCTGAACCTCGTTTCACAAAACTCAGAACTTAAATCTTTCCTTATCTGCTCATATCCCATACACATTCTCAAAGTCAGATTAATGATTAAGAGGCAATAAATGACAGAAGTATCATACTTCAAAAATCAACCGAGGAAAAAAAAGCCAACAATTTTCTCATGAACTAAAAAAATTTGCATCAAGGTTTAGAGCATCTAAACAGATCTTCACAAGCAGGAGGTTCCATGTGCAACTGGGTTGAGATGCCAAAATGTATCTTTCAAATTAGACCACTGAAAAGATAACGGAAGGTAGGGAGAAACAGTCAATGAGAGAAATTCATTCACATGCTGTTTTCAAGTATCAGACAAAACCACAAGACCATATCATAGATACTGACAAGGATGACAATTTGGTCCTTCCAAATAAAAGGAAATTTACAGTTGTCTAACTTACTTGCTGAATTCTAAAGAAACAACTTTAATATCCAGGTTTTAGAGAGAGCAGATTTTTTGAGATGCATTTAGGAGAGCTTTTGGTATCAACATGTGGGATGTCCAACATGGGACAGTGCAGTGCTTGATCTCATTCTGAGAAAGATCACAGTGGGGTGGGGAGTTGGGGGGCAGCAGAGCATTAGTGATAGTGGCCACAACACCAATTGTTTTGTTACTGGAAAGGAGAAAGACAGTCCGGACAGAAAAATTATTTTTGGATTGGGGAAGACATGTTTGATTAAAATAAGACAGTATCTTGCCAAAGTAGACTGGGAACAGGTACTGGTGAGAAATCTACAGGACAGTGGAAGGGAGGTGACTTGTCTTCAAAAACAATCCTCAATGTCTAGAAATATTCAGCATTAGATAAGGAGGAAAAGAGGGGCTTTTAATAGGCACAAATGGAACTGTGGCTCAGGGATGAACAGGTCTAGCAACTTAACGTTCCAGGGTATAGATGCTAAAGGAAGGATTTTGGGGACTGGGAGGGCAGCATTTTTGATTAGGGATTATGGCTGTACTGAGGGAGGATATTCCTGGGAGTACATCCAGGGAAGTTATTTGGATGGGACTGAGAAATAAGAAAGGGATGATCACCTTATTGGGATTGTATTATAGATGTCGATATTACAAGAGGTGGTAGTGCACAAAAAGGTGGATAATTTTTGCAAGGTTTGTAGCTCAGGTTGAGGTTTAGGTTTGCTCGCTGAGCTGTTGGTTTGATATCCAGACGTTTCATTACCTGGCTAGGTATCATCAGTGGCGACCTCCAAGTGAAGCGAAGCTGTTGTCTCCTGCTTTCTATTTATACCCTTCTCCTGGATGGGGTTCCTGGGGTTTGTGGTGATGTCATTTCCTGTCCTTTTTTTCGAGGGGTTGATAGATGGCATCTAGATCTATGTGTTTGTTTATGGCGTTGTAATTAGAGTGCCAGGCCTGTAGGAATTCTCTGGCATGTCTTTGCTTAGCCTGTCCCAGGACAGAACACATCAATCCTGGGACAGGCTAAGCAAAGACATGCCAGAGAATTCCTACAGGCCTGGCACTTCAAACACAATGCCATAAACAAACACATAGATCGAGATGCCATCTATCAACCCCTCAAAAAACGAACAGGAAATGACATCACCACAAACCCCAGGAACCCCATCCAGGACAAACATATAAATAGAAAGCAGGAGACAACAGCTTCGCTTCACTTGGAGGTCGCCACTGATGATGTTACCTAGCCAGGTAATGAAACGTCTGGATATCAAACCTACAGCTCATTGAGCAAACCTACACCCGAAGGTGGATAATTCCCCAGGACCTGATCAGGCATATCCTACAACTGTGTGCAAAACTAGGGAAGTGACTGCTGGGGCCCTCGCGGAGATATTTGGATCACTGATAGCCACAGATGAGGAGCTGGAAGATTGGAGGTTGGTTAATGTGGTGCCACTATTTAAGAAAGATGGTAAGAAAAAGCCAGGCAACTATAGACCACTGAGCCTGACATCAGTGGTAAGCAATTTGTTGGAGGGAATCCTGGGGGACAAGATTCACATGTATTTGCAAAGGCAAGAACTGATTAGGGATAGTCAACATGGCTTTGTGCATAGGAAATCATGTTTCATTAATTTGATTGAGTTTTTGAAGAAGTAACGAAGAGGATTGATGAGAGCAGAGCAGTGGACTTCATCTATATGGACTTCAGTAAGGCATTCAACAAGGTTCCTCATGGTAGACTGGTTAGCAGTGTTAGACCACGTGGAATACAGGGAGAACTCGCCATTAGATTCAGAATTGGCTTGAAGGTAGAAGACAGAGGGCAGAGGTGGAGGGTTGCTTTTCACACTGGAGGCCTGTGGCCGGTGGTGTGCCATAAGGATTGGTGCTAGGTTTACAGCTTTTCATCACTTCTATAAATGACTTGGATATGAACACAGGAGGTATGGTTAGTAATTTTGCAGATGACACAAAAATTGGAGGTGTAATGGATAACAAAGAACGTTACCTCACAGTACAATGGGACGTTGATCAGGTGAGCCAATAGGCCAAGCAGCGGCAGATAGATTTTAATTTAGAGAAATGAGAGGAGCTGAATTTTGGAAAGGCAGATTAGGGCAGGAATTGGTAAGGTCCTGGGGAGTGTTGCTGAACAAAGAGACCTTGGAGTGCAGTTTCATTGATCCTGAAGTTGCAGGTAGACAGTACAGTCAAGAATGTGTTTGGTATGCTTGCCCTTATTGGTCAGTGCATTGAGTGTAGGAGTTGGGAGGTCATGTTGCAGCTGTACAGGATACTGGTTCAGGCACATTTGGAATACCATGCACAATTCTGGTCTCCCTGATATAGGAAGGATATTGTGAAACTTGAAAAGGGTTCAGAAAAGATTTACAAGGATGTTGCCAGGGTTAGAGGGTTTGCGCAACATTTATGGAGGTTCATAAAATCATGAAGTGCATGAATCAGGTTAATAGCCAAGGTCTTGGATAGTCAACACGTTTTGAGAAGGGTAGATCATGCCTAATTAACCTTATTGAGTTCTTCGAGAAGTTAACAGGTGGATTAAGGTAATGCGGTTGATATGGTGTACACTGGTTTCAGTAAGGCGTTTGATAAGGTTCCATACGGTAGGCTATTGCACAAAATACAGAGTTTCGGGATTGAAGGCGATTTAGTGGCTTGGATCAGAAATTGGCTAGTTGAAAGAAGATAGAGGGTGGTAGTTGATGGGAAATGTTCATCCCGGAGTTCAGTTACCAGTGGTGTGCCACAAGGATCTGTTTTGGGGCCACTGCTTTTGTCATTTTTATCAATAATATGGATGTGGGCATAGGACGGGTTAGTAAATTTGGGGATGTCACTAAGGTAGGCAGAGTATGGATTGTGCCGAAGAATGTTGTGAGTTACAGAAGGACATAGATTAGATGCAGAGAAGTGGCAAACTCAGCTTAATGCGGAGAAGCAAGAGGTAGTTCACTTCTGTTGTAGTAACAGGAATGCAGAGTACTAGGCTAATGGTAACATTCTTGGCAGTGTAGATGAACAGAGAGTCTCGGTGACCAGGAGCATAAATCCCTGAAAATTGCCACCCATGTTAATAGGGTTGTTAAGAAGGTATATGGTGTGTTGATTGATAGGGGTATGGAGTTTCGGAGCCACGAGGTCATGCTTCAGCTATACAAGACACTGGTAAGGCCGCACCTGGGGTACTGCATACAGTTCTGGTCACCATATTATAGGAAGGATACTTGGCTTTTGAAAGGGTCAGAGAAGACTTATTAGGATGCTGCCTGTTCTGGAAGGAAGGTCTTACGAGGAAACTGAGGCTGTTTTCATTAGAGAGAAGAAGGTTGTGAGGTGATTTAATCAAGATGTATAAGATAATCAGAGGGTTAGATAAGGTGGACAGCAAGAGCCTTTTTCCTCAGATGGTGAAGGCTAATACGAGAGGACATAATTGAGGGGTAATGAATTGAGGACATATCAGTGGTAGCTTCTTCACTCAGAGCAGAAGGGATGTGGAACAGCCTACCCACAACAGTAGTAGACTCGTTGATGTTAAGGGCATTTACATGGGCATTAGACATGCTTATGGATAATAATAGATGGGCATCAGATGTCAGCGCAGAGGGCCTGTACTGCACTGTAATGTTCTGTCTTTTCCTTGGGGTAGGGGAGTCCAAAGCTAGAGGGCATAGTTCAAGGTGAGAGGGGAAAGATTTGAAAGGGACGTCAGGGGCAACTTTTTCACGCAGAGGGTGGTGTATGTATGAAATGAGCTGCCAGAGAAATTGGTGGTGGCTGGTACAATTACAACATGGATGGGTATATGAATGGAAAGGGGTTAAGTCAGGATATGGGCTAAATGCTGGCAAATGGTACTATATTAATTTAGAATATCTGGTCAGCATTGACAAGTTGGACCAAATAGTCTGTTTCCATGCTGTATAGCGCAATGACTTTATTACTCTAAAAGACTATAGATTCCAGTGGAACATAGAAAATGCGGGAGGAACTTCAGAAAGCAATTAGGAGAGCAAAGAAGGGGCACATAAAAAGATCGACAGGTGAGATCACGAAGAACCCCAAGATATTCTATCAAAGAGAAGAGAATAACCAGGGAGAGAGAGTGAGGTGCATTAGGGACCAAGGTGGCAACCTGTGCCCGCAGCCAGAGAACACAACTTCAACAAGAACTTCACACCTGCCTTTGTATGGCAAGAGGAGGATGATGGTACAGAATTCAGGAAGAGAGACTGAGAAGTTCTTGAGTAAATTGTTACAGGGAGTGAAGAGGCATTGGATAGGTTTAGAAATGGACAGTTTGCCAGGTCTGGCTGAATTGTATGCCAGATTGCAATGGGAGATAAGGGAGGAAATTTCAAGGGTTCTGACCCCAAGATTTAAATTCCTCTCTGGCCACAGAGGAGCTACCAGAGCACCGAAAAACACCTCATGTGTCTCCATTTTTCCAAGAAGTATGGTAAAGATAAACCTGGGAATTACTGAACAGTCTCACATCAGCAGTTGGCAAACAATTGGAGAGAATTCTGAAGGGGAGAATTAATTTCCTTAGAGTTGCAAGGTTTGATCAGGGATAGTGTTTTAAAAAATTCTCAAGGTCAGGTTCGTAGGAGAGTAGTCTGACACAGAACAAACGACCAAGAGGCGAGACTGCTAGAATATGGGCATTTTATTCCCCGCAGCGTCGCACAACGGGTCTGGCTTATACTCACTCTACATGTTACAAAAACTGGGAGCCGTCAGTTCTCGTAGAGCGGTTGCCAACAACCCACGCTCGGCGGTTAAACGTAACCCCGGAGCAGACTCTACCGAACTGGAGACTTCTCCAGCTGATATACTCTTCTCCAGACACAAACATTCATGTGAACAGCAGAGCAAGGCCAAAAAACACATTCCATTCTGGTTACATACAGATAAGAAGATTCACACGGGAAGGTGTATAACAAGATTCACACGGGACCAAGCGACACCTTCCATTTTCGGTTAGAGCAGAGCAAGGCTAAAAAACACATTCCATTCTGGTTACATACAGATAAGAAGATTCACACGGGACTAAGCAACACCTCCATTCCGGTTAGATTCACACATGTATTGGGACATAATTTTTAACCGTTTCACCACATTCCACTGCTTGGAATTTTACACCACATTCCACTGCTTGGCCCAACACATGTGTTACACTATGCTTAATTCAGTTCAATTCGTTTCAGTTAATTTCAGTTCAGTCAATTCAGTGTAATTCAATTCAGCTCAGTTCAGGTCTGTTCAGTTCAATTCAATTGTGTTCAATTCAGTTCCGTCCATTTCAATTCAATTTAGCTCAGTTCCATTTTGTTCCGTTCAATTTGATTCACTTCAGTTCCACTCAGTTCAGTTCAGTTCAATCCCATTCAATTCTGTTAACTCCGCTTCAGCCTTTTGGACATGCCCACATCCTCCGCTGTACTCCAGGCAAGGGGTTCTTCGGCAGGACTGGGATCCTTTCTCAAACAAACTGCCACGTACATGCCCACATCCATGCCATCCCGGGACGGTCGGGACCTCCACAGTTTGTTCTTCTGGTTTCTTAGTCGTTTTCCAAAACATTGTTCTGTATCAAAATCTCTCCTCAATTGCGATTGACCCTGCTCGACTACGCCAAATGTTTTAAAAAATTCTCAAGGTCAGGTTCGTAGGAGAGTAGTCTGACACAGAACAAACGACCAAGAGGCGAGACTGCTAGAATATGGGCATTTTATTCCCCGCAGCGTCGCACAACGGGTCTGGCTTATACTCACTCTACATGTTACAAAAACTGGGAGCCGTCAGTTCTCGTAGAGCGGTTGCCAACAACCCACGCTCGGCGGTTAAACGTAACCCCGGAGCAGACTCTACCGAACTGGAGACTTCTCCAGCTGATATACTCTTCTCCAGACACAAACATTCATGTGAACAGCAGAGCAAGGCCAAAAAACACATTCCATTCTGGTTACATACAGATAAGAAGATTCACACGGGACTAAGCAACACCTCCATTCCGGTTAGATTCACACATGTATTGGGACATAATTTTTAACCGTTTCACCACATTCCACTGCTTGGAATTTTACACCACATATAGCCAGCATGGCTTTGTCAGAGGGAGGTCATACCAATAAAGTTTGATTGAATTTGAGTTGAGTGACTAGGTGTGCAGAAAGATTGAATCTATGAAGTGTGGCACTGGAAAAGGCACAGCAGGTCAGGCAGCATTTGAGAAGCAAGAGAGTCGACGTTTCAGGCACAACCAGTCCTGATGAAGGGTTATGCCCAAAATGTTGACTCTCTTGCTCCTCAGATGCTGCCTGACCTGCTGTGCCTCTTCCAGTGCCACACTTCATCGACTCTGACTCTTCAGCATCCATTATCCTCACTATCTCCTTTTTGCAGGTAGGTTGATACGGATTACTACAAAGCCTTTGACAAGGCCCAAATGGGAGATTCATAAAAAAAAGACAAATGCTTGGGTGATCCAGTGTAATTTGACAAGTTGGATCTGAAATTGTCTTAGAGACAGGGTGGTGGTAGAAGGCTGTTTGTGTGATTGGTAGCTGGTGTTCAGTGGCGCACTCAAGGGATGAGTACTGGGTCCTTTATTGTTCGTGATATATAAATGATGTAGAAGAGAAGCTAATGTGTGAGCACGAGAATGTGTGCACACGTGTGCTGCGAACGTGCGTGGGCATTAATAGCAAGTTAGTTTATGGATGACACAAAGATTGGTCAGGTGGTTGACATTAAGGAAGAAGGTCTTACTATGTAGGAGGATACAGACAGATTAGTCAGATGGTAAATCAGTGGCAGGCAGAATTTAACCCAGACAGTGGGAGGCAATGCAGCTTGGAACAAGTAACAAGCCAAGAGAGTAACCATTGAAATATTGAAATATGGGCGGCACGGTGGCTAGCACTGCTGCCTCACAGCGCCAGAGACCCGGGTTCAATTCCCGCCTCAGGTGACTGACTGTGTGGAGTTTGCACGTTCTCCCCCTGTCTGCGTGGGTTTCCTCCGGGTGCTCTGGTTTCCTCCCACAGTCCAAAGATGTGCAGGTCAGGTGAATTGACCATGCTAAATTTCCCGTAGTGTTAGGTAAGGGGTAAATGTAGGGGTATGGGTGGGTTGCGCTTCGGGGGGTCGGTGTGGACTTGTTGGGTCGAAGGGCTTGTTTCCACACTGTAATCTAATCTAATCTAATTAGGACACCAGGAAGCTCGGAGGAACAGACGGATCTTGGGGTGCTTGCTCACAGATTCCCCAAAAGCAGGAGCAATTAATAGGATAGTTAGGTGGCAAAGACACTTGTCTTTATCAGTCATGACATAGATTATAAGAGGAAAGAGTCATGTTAGATCTGTACAAAGCTTTGGTTAGTCCTCAGCTGGAGTACTGTGTGTAGTTCTAGTCATCACGTTATAAGACGGATGTGATTGAACTAGAAAGGGTGCAGAGGTGATTCACCAACAGGTTGCCTGGGGTGGAGCACTTTAGCTATGAAGCGAGGCTGGATAAGCTCAAGCTGTTTCCTTTAGTGCACAGAAGGCTGAGAGGGGACATAACAGAAGTGTATAAGACTGAAGGGCATGGACAGGATAGGGTTACACTTAGAAAACTTCTATTCCCCTTAGCTGAAGGATCAATAATGAGGGGGCACAATTGTAAGGAGAAAGGCAGGAGGTTTAGAGGGGATTTGAGGAAAAACCTTTACAGTCAGAGAGTAGTGAAAATCTAGAATCATAGATTCTGGTATCATAGTTGAGGCAGGAAACCTCAAACTTTACAAAATAGTTGAATGACATGACATTCAAAGTTATAGACCAAGTGCTGGAAAGTGGGTTTAGTGTAGATTCAGTAGTTCTGTTGCTGCAGTCTCAACTGGTTCAAGGTCATCTTCTGCCTTGCATGATTCTGCACCATGCAAGTTTCTTTAACTAACACATCTAACATGTGACAAAGCTAACGTGTCCTCCCCAACGACTTAATTTTGAATTAATTTGCTTAAAGGACTTAAACCGTGCACTGCTATTTGACATTTTTACTGAGCCTGTTTTCCAGGTCTTCATTCAATTCCAATTCTCTTGATGTTCTAACTGAAGTGACTGCAATAGTACTGGACTCAAATTATATTTGCATCCTGCCCAATTCATTTTTAGTTCATTCCAATATCTGACATAGGTCGTTCTGCTATAATGCGCGTTTCAGTGCGAGTTGGCTATAACGTGATTTACGAATTGTGGGTGCTGTTGGATAACATAAGCTTTCTGAATGGGTACAACAATTTTCTATTAGCCATCTTCTGCAGCACGATTTCTGTGGCGTGAGGTTACAGACGAACACAACTGTCGGCGTTATATCAGAATGACCTGTATTTTCTGTTCCCGAAGCTCTTTCAATATTGATGAATTTCATATTATTTAAAATTAAAGCAATACCTAATATTGTCCTTCATTTCCAAACAGAGAGGAACCTGGCAACAGAGAGGATGGCAAAAATACTACGTAACCATACCATTAATCTGAATTTGTTTTTTCAAACAACATGACAACTCAGTGAAAACAAATGGCAGCACAAATTCTGTGCGTTCCCTAAAACTGGGTAAAGAATAACCTCTTCTTTAAGATGCAAGAGTAGTCTTATCTTTCAGGTTTCAATAGGTCAGTTATTGCTGTACGTCAGGGTTGCTTCTAACTTACAAACCCTCTCCCCTAGATAGAAATTACAATAGTACAGCTTATGAAAAAAAGGCATTTTCATTTCCAGAGTTTTCTATTCATGCATATATCATGCATCATTAAAAAAAAAGTCATATCAATCACTGCTACGTCCAAAAACGGATCATTGAAGAGTGAGGGATTAGGATTTGAATGCTGGACTGTGTGAAAGAATATTTCTTATGCATTTTGAAATTATTTGCATAAATTAATGCAAGTTTCACAAAAACAAAAGAATCTTAAACCATGACATCAAAATACTTGGGTAAAAATAGAACAATTAAACACTTCCGACACAATTGTATATTTAAAGAGGAATTTTGCTCTGCTGCTTAACATGTACAAATGTCAAACATACTTACACAATAACTTAGACAACTAATTAGAAAACTACCACTGAGAACAATTGAATTTAATGTAATCCTGCTTGGTCTGGTAATTATTCTTTCCAGCATTAAATTTATGGGACGGGCATTCATTTTCAATACGTTATCAGAAGGATAGCCATCGTCTACTTCCCACTAATTCCAGACTCCCAAGTCATAATAATCTTTCCACTTTGCCAGATTTACTATTGCCTAGTCCTGGTTGCCATTTAGAAAGCAGGAATGAACTGGTTGCTTGAACCATCACAGTCCTCAAAGCATTTTGGGTCGCCTACAATGCTTCAGGAACTATGTTCCAGGACTTTGACTCAGAGAGAGTGAAGGGATGGTGCGTGGCTTGGTGGGGAACTGCTACGGTTGTCCTTTTAGGTGGTAGAGGTCAGAGTTTTGAAAGAGCTGTCAAAAGAGCCTTGGTGAGTTATTGTCGTGCTTCTTGCAGGTGGGACTGCTGGAACTGTGTTTCGATGAAAGATGAAATAAATGCTGTTGGAGAGCCAATCAAATAGGCAACTAGACCATGTTACCTTCAGGAGTGTTGTTGGAGTTGCACTCATCCAGCCAAGGGGCAAGTACAATAGTACCTACCGAACCCGTGGGGAATTCATTCCAAATCCTAACACGGAAGCCCAAAACCGCAGACAGTTCATTTAAATGGGAAATTTGCCTTCCTGGCAGCCCTGGTCTCTGGTTCTGGAATGTTCCCTGTGATATGTATGGGTCATGGTAAATGGTGGGTAACAAACCGTGGAAAACGATTCCAACAATATGGAGGGTCACCCTGTATTCTGTCACACTCCTCACTTGTGCATTGTGCACGGTGGACAGACTTTGAGGAGCCTGAAGAGTTGGTTGCTACAGATTCATTCTTGTACTCTCACTGTGTGTGTGACTGGTCCAATTCCATTTCTAGTTAACTGGCATTGATATTGGAAGATTCAGAGATGGTAATGCCATCAAGCACCTGAAGGCAATAATTAAATTTAGTCTTGTTGAAGATGGTCATTGTCTGGTACTTGCGCAACATGTAACATTTGTACCACATATCAGCCCATGTCTGGATATTGCCCAAGTATTGCTGCATACGGATGCAAACTGCTGCAGTATCTGAGGAACTGTGAACGGTGAACATTGTGAGATCATCAGCAAATAGCCCCACTTTTGCCCTTATGATGGAGGGAAAGTCATCTATGTGAAGTGATTTAGGATGCTCGGACCCAGGACACCACCCTGAGGAACTCCTGCAGTGATATCTTGGGGTTGTGTAGCCTCCTCCTCCAGTAAGAACTTCAGCCTGATCAGTTGGTTGTGGGATCGCTTGGCTCTGTCTACCAATTGCTGTTTATACTCTTTGGCACACAAGCAGTCCTGTGTTATACTTTACAAAGTTGATATCTCAGCGTTCACTAACCTTTTAGCCCATTCCTGCTTTTCAGAGCATCACTGTTATTTGTCTATTTACTTAAAAGCTGTTCACCCAGCCATCTTCCAGCTTTAAATAAAGTGTCACTGTCCCAAAACAGCCATTGCCACCATAACCAAAACAGCCATTACACACAGTGTCTACATAAAAGCGAAAGTGAGGACTGCAGATGCTGGAGAACAGACTCTAGATTAGAGTTGCGCTGGAAAAGCACAGGAGGTCAGGCAGCATCCGAGGAGCAGGAAAACCAACGTTTCAGGCAGGAGCCCTTCATCAATTCCCACCGTGTTTTTCCATCACCACTCTAATCTTGACAGTGATAACATATGCTGTATGATCTGCTGAGAGTTGCCAATACTTTGTCACATCAAATGGCATGATTTTTGGTCCTTCGTGATTGATGTCGACACATACTCATCTATTTGCAGCACCACACCCACTTAACTTAGACGAGTTAACCAGACAGATATAAACACACTGTATCAGAATGTTTCTGAATACTGATACAATTTAAATCAGCAGGTCATGATTGCTTAGGTGAAGGGTTCTTTCTCAAGTGGATCAATCATGGACACCAATTCCTCCCATCAAAACTTCAAAAGTGAAGATACAGATGTGCTTCAGATTATTTTATGTGAATATTTTAACAACTTAGCATTTCCAACATTTGCAACACAAAATTCTACATTAAGACTTGTTGGGCCGAATGACCTGTTTCCACATTGGAGTGAATCTAATTTAAAATGGCCTAAAATCTATTTTTTTCCCTCCCTCAAAAGGGTCAAAAATCTGGAGAGCAGCTCAAGACTAAAGCACTCCAACATGCATCAACTTTTTATTGCTCAACACCTGATGATCATGTGGTTCTGTGTATTTCGACATGTATCCACCTCTTTCAGGTGAGAGCCAATCCACGTTGTGGAGCACAACCGTAACAATATTCTGCTCACTCCTTGCTGGATTACACCAAACATTCCATCCAGCCACCATTCATTTACTTACTTTTGTACCAATCAATCAACAAACCATCCCAGAAGGTAACTGCAATTGTACAGTGTTCAACACAAAAATTAACAAGCATTCTTCCACATTAACCATTATAAATTATACAATTAATCCTATTTATAAATAATTGTTGTACAATGTTATTGTGAAATATCCCTCAAGAACTACTACATGTTCAGTAGAAAAACAGCAGCATCATTGGTTAATCTATACAAAAGTCTCCACAGGCCCCATTTTGAGAAGCTCAGAAATGAAAAGTAGAATATCGTGGATGCCGGAAATGCTGGAGAAACTGAGAAACTCCAGTTTTGAAAAGTGATACCAGATTTGAAACATTCTGTTTCTAATTCACATCTGTTGCTAGACCTGCTGAATTTCTCCAGCATTTTCTGCTTGCGTGAGAATCACTAATTTAAGAAGATAAATGCTTTTAGAGCAACAAATTTTGAATAGTCAATGCACATTCAATATACACTGTTCAAATATACAGTCATAGAGTCAGAGATCTACAGCACAAAAAAAAGGGCTTTTATTGTGCGCTCACCAGTCAAAAACCACCCAACTACTCCATTCCCATTTTCTAGCATTTGGTCCCGAGCTTTGGTCATTCCCAACATTCCCTGAACAAATTCCCAGATTGTCTCACAAGAAGAAATTCCTTCACCCAGGGAGTGGTGAGCCTGTGGAATTTACTACCAGAGAAAGCATTCAAGGCCAAAACATTGTTTAATTTTAAGAAAAAAGGCTAAATGGATCAAAGGATATGCAGGTAAACAGGAACAGGCTGAGTCACATGATCATATTGAACAGTGGAGCAGGCTCGAAGGGCCAAATGGCCAACGCCTGCTCCTATTTTCTTTGTTTTCATATTTCTCAAAATAATTAAGCAGGAGAATTCCACCACTTACACAATATAAATTGCTTTTTGAGAGCACTGGTGGGGTTGAGGGTGCTGGAGAAGACTTTTAATTTTAGCCTTTATATTCAAATCGACATGGGGCTTGATGGTTAAGAGTAGAGATGTCTTATCAGCTGTTCGAGATGTTGGCGAAGCCATGTATGAAGTACTAAGAGTGGTTTCCCCTTATTTAAGGAAAGAGATCACTTAATTTGAGGAATTTCTTCGGGGAGGGGGTGTGGGGAGATTGTCTTATGATCAAAGGCTAAACAGGTTGGGAGTCTTACTCATTGGAATTTAGAAGAATGAAAAGTCATTCACTGAAACGTTTTGTTTTCCTAAGGAGCTTGGCAAGGTAAGTGTTGAGAGGATGTTTCCCCTCAAGAACTGTCCCACTACACATAAGGTGAAGAACCCTGAAGGTTGATCACAGGCCTGGAAGATATTGATAATAATTCTAGCTCATCAATTCATCATAAAAACATGACAATGCCTGTACCAGATGATTCAAATACAATATTCTGAAAAATTGGCCTTGAAGTAAGAGACTACAAAGATGTACGTGATGGGTGGTGGACAAAATGTAGGTTTCGAAAGAGCAAGAGAGAGTTTTACAGCAAAGTCGAAATCATTTAGTATAGCAGCCATCAAGAGGAGTTATATGCTTATGTGGAAGGGCATGGGGAAATCAAGGGAGCAGGAGTTGTATCTCCGATATTAGGCAGGCTTATGGAAACTGAGGAAATGAGTAAATGAGAAAAATCTACAAGATGGATGTTCACAACCAGAGTGGCTGTTATGTTCAGCCCATGGAACAAGCGAAGATGAACTGCATACGTAATCTTAAAAGTACAGTGGAGAACAAAAGTGGGAGACAGAGTTCACTGAAATAAGGACAGAAACACAGGTGGTCACTGTCCTACTACACATGACCATTTTCTGTCTGCCCTCCATCTTGTAGCCACTATTGTGCAAGCAAAGATTGAAACTTTTACTGCACAGAAGTGCTGTTCCTACCTAGAGGCCAGAAGGTAAGGTTAATGTCCGACTAGCCTCAGAGATTTGCTATAACACAGCTGAACAAGTTGATTAAAATAATACATCAGCAAAACTGTCCCTCTAATAATTTAGTGGGACTCAGTACAAAAATGACCAAAATTCTATTTCAAAAAATCGTGAGCCTCAGACTAGTGGGTATTCTACAGGACTTTCCTGCTCCCTGTGCCAAGGAAAATGAGTTAACCTTGGCACTTTTACAACTGCAAGAATCACAAACATTTCAGACTTTAGGTGGGGTGAAAAGGTGCAGTTGGGATTGGAGGAAACTCCATAATAAGGTCACATCACTGAAGGCAATTCAGTGCATCAACATCACGAGAAAATATTTTCTCTTCACTGCCAATATTTTCTACTTCTCTTTCTTAGTCCTTGGGTTCTAGCACCTCACATGCCGGTTTGCATAGTACAATTTCCACCCGTTACCATGTCCCTACTTTGTCCAAGCACTCAGCTATAACAGTGCATATACAACTAAACATGTGGCTACCAGAGGAACCAATTGCAAAAGACACAGCTCAAGAATTAAACCCAACACTTATCTGGGCAATTCAAGTAGTTTTTTATACCACACAGTGTAAATACCTCTACTTAATTCCCAACACACCATGACCCATGATGACAAGCATGCTTAGCATTGCAGAGAGTCCGTCTTGTCATCTTACGAAACTGGGATACATTTTTAAAATCAAGGTGAATGTGAACAAGCGACAAATTGTACAGAGTTATAGAGATGTTCAGCACGGAAACAGACCCTTCAGTCCAACATGTCCACGCCGACCAGATATCCCAACCCAAATCTAGTCCCACCTACCAGCACCCAGCCCATATCCCTCCGAACCCTTCCTATTCATATACCCATGCAATTGCCTCTTAAAATGTTGCAATTGTACCAGCCACCACCACTTCCTCTGGCAGCTCATTCCATACAGGTACCACCCTCTGTGTGAAAAAGCTGCCCCTTAGGTCTCTTTTATATCTTTCCCCTCTCACCCAAAACCTATGCCCTCTGGTTGTGCATTCCCCAACCCCAGGGAAGAAAGACTTTGTATATACCCATCCATGCCCCTCATGATTTTATAAGTCTCTATAAGGTCACCCCTCAGCCTCCGACACTGCAGGCAAAACAGCCCCAGCGTATTCAACCCCTCCCTATAGCTGAAATCCTCCACATGGATAAACTGTTATCTTGCCAATTAAACTGCTCATGATCAACTCGAAAACGAAGTTTTAGAATGAAAATTTCAACCAATTCCAGAAACACGAGAACCGATGTAATTGCTCATTTCAGACTCAAAGTCAATTTAACTCAATCGCCTATATGCATTTTCTGTCTATTTCCATCAAACACTGACCATTAATCAGATCTTATTAAACCAATCCACCCCTGAGCAATACTCTCGATGCTCTGCATGTTCTTGCAGAATTAGCCTAAATTCTTTTATTCCTTCACATCATAATTTATCATACTAATCACTGTGGACAGTTGGCAAATAACCTTGACATCAAGCAGCAGGGACTTATTTGGACGAAGCAGCCAATATTTGTTAACAATGAAAATGAATGGAGGCAGAGCATTCAATCAGTTTAAGCTGACCCACAACAACCACATGAGTGTTAAAGTAACCACCTCATCTCCAAGTAGGGTACTGATACCATTTTAGTATCTGTCAAAGAACAGTCACCAAGAAATGAAGATGGCAGGAACACAAGAGATTGAGGTGCTATAAGAATCAAAGAGAGTCTATTTGTAACAGTATACTTAACTGACACATTAGATTACAGGTGAGATCCAAAGTTGTCTCCTTAAGGTTTTGAATGTCCATTGTTCACAAGTGGAATCATTTGTGTGTATTCTCGTCACATCTGATAATGTATAACTGCCTTAAGTATGTGTCAGTGACCGACAAAATGCACACAAAGCACAATTCCCACAGAATCCATAGGGATAATGAAGAATACTCTGGCAGTCAAAATGAAGGATATAACAAATGAGAAGTCACATTCAGCCACTCAGACTCAGGGGAGATGATGCTCCACAGCTGCAACAGTTCAAGCTGCACACATTCCCATCTTCCACATCTTTTAAACAAACTGTCAACTATTTCTGTGGCTCCCTGAATATCTGGTTCCTAAAAATTCCAATATGCTTTTCAAAATGGGCGATTAAATAGCTCATCCTAAAAAACCAACACTTGCACTGAAATACAGAGTGAGTACAAATGCTGGAAATATGGAGGTCAGGCGACACCTGTAAAGAACAGAACTGCTAATGTTTCAGATCAATGATTATTCATCAGGCCCCAAACATTAACTGTGCTCTCTTCACAGGCCTGCAGGCTCTGTGAAGCATTTTCTCACAGCTGCAATATGCAGTATATTCTAAGGCGATTCTCAGAAAAGAATAGAGACATAGGAGATCGGGAGAGAATCAGTTCGCAAGACCGACTTGCATTTGCTTACAGCCACTGAGACAGAAAGCTCAAGACAACGGAGAACTTTGACCCTGAAGGAGATGAAAGTTGAACAAAGTGTTTGAACTAGGACACAAGGGTGAAGGCAATAACTGAGATAAGGCAAAGCAAATGTCATGAAGGGATCCGTAATGAACAAATCTGAAATAAATCTCACCCTGAACCAGAGACAAATGACATGCTAAAACAAGCCTCTCAACAATTTATTCAACTGTTTCACTTTAATAATTTCCAATTATTTTGCTTCATTAAAATATCAAGCTACCAAATGGAGGGCCTGAATACAATATGTGAACACCTTAGACTGTGTTAAATCAGAAATTTAACATAGCAATGATTACTAATTGTAAAAATATTTAATCAAGAATCATCATGTTAACACAACACCACTAACTGCTGACAAAAGCAGGATTAATCTGAATTCCATTTTGAAAGTAGTAGTTACGTATGATGCTGTGTCCCAATATTGCAATTCACCGAGTGAGCAGGCATGTGCTTGCATGTACTATTGCTCTCCTGAGCTCTCACACTGAGGAAAACATTCAGTCAAGGCCATACATTCATCTCAAAACTCATCTCGGTGAGTCTCGGCACCCTTTGGCAAACCGTTTCAAGTGGATACTGGCAGAGGGGTCCCAATGACAAAATAACATATTAAAAATAAAACTGGAAATTAATGGAAAATAAAGCATACATGATTATATTAGATTGACAGTGCCCAGAAACAATTTAAAGTATGTGAAATCAACCACTTAATGATGATGTGGAAATGCCAACGTTGGACTTGGGTGGACAAAGTTAAAAATCCCACAACACCAGGTTACAACAGGTTTATATAGAAGTGCAAGTTTTCGGATTCAATATATTGAACAAACCGAGCTTGCTGTCAAGTCTCGATTCTAAAAGATGAAAGGCTTAAAAACAATCTAGGTTTGGTCAACATATCATTTCAGTTGCATGACACTAATCTTTTGCTATAAATTCTGGGTCTTATGATCCTGCCCCACAGCTGCCTGATGAAGGAGTAGTGCTCTGAAAGCTTGTACTTCCAAATAAACCTGTTGGACTATATCCTGGTATTGTGTGATTTTCAATTAATTATTTAATGACATTCCCATTACAGTGAGATTGAGGAACAATGGAAGGAATATTAGTGTACAAAAGCTGACTTCAATTATTTGCTCTACTCCATTTTTGAAATATAGTTCAATCATTTGTGTTGTCATAGCTTATTTTTCAGCCTTGCATTACTTTAATCAGGGCACACAACTCATTGTTATTTTTCAAACAATGATGAAAGATCCCAGATAAATCAGGTACTACTCATTCTTCAGAGTATGAGTATATGTCACAGAGGATGAAAATAATCCAACTGGAGAATAACTGAATAAGACATGGAACAAACAACTGAACACAGCCTCATGCCAGATACTCATATTCCATGAACTCCTCAGCCTGTTTAACTCCTAGTGACCCAGTGTAAATATTTGCAGTGATTGAGGAAATCAGTTCCCAAGTACCACTTCAAGGATCAAAAAAAATAAGATCAATAAACATGGGCAATAGCAAAGGCCATATAGGTTCACAGCTCCAGTACGAAACTGCATGAAAAAACTGCAAAGCATTTCCTTTCTCTCCCCCCACCCTTACTCCAGCCCCATTGAAGAAAATGATTCCTGCCTAATAAAATTTCAGAAGAAATAGCCATTGGGGTAGGTACAGAAAGAATGAGTCCAGAAAGGAGCAATTTCAGTCACTGTACATCAAAACATTGGGGGGAGCTGGGTAGTTCTTCTCTGTGAAGTTCAAGTGGAATTTGACTGATGTATTGAGAATTCATAGAATCCCTGCAGTGTGAAAACAGGCTATTCAACCCAACAAGTCCACACCAACCCTCCGAAGAGTAATCCACACAGACTCATTCCCCCACCCTATATTTACCCCTGACTGCACCTAACCTATACATCCCTGAATACTACGGGCAATTTAGCATGGCCAATTTTGCCTAAGCTGCACATCGTGGAGCTGTGGGAGTAAAGCGCAGACGTGGGGAGAATGTGCAAATTCCACACAGACAGTCGCCCGAGGCTGGAATTGAACCTGGGCCCCTGGCACTGTGAAGCAGAAGTGCTAACCACTGAGCGACCATGCCACCCTCGAGGTATCTGAAGAGAAATGTTTATCGGTGGGAAAGTCAAGAAGCAAATGACATTGATTTAAGGTGAATGGGGGAAAAACAAAGCAAAGACAACACAGGAAAATCTGAAATAAAACAGTATAAGGCTGGCAAACCACAGCGGGTCAGTAAGTATCTGTGGAGAAAAGCAGAGTTCCCTTGATAGACAGAATGGCCTTTTCTGTGCAGTAAATATTGTTTGGTTCAATTGTACATTTGTGTGCATCAGCTTCAAATATCTGAGGATCATTCTCTCTCACTTCTAGGTAAAAACAATGACTGCAGATGCTGGAAACCAGATTCTGGATTAGTGGTGCTGGAAGAGCACAGCAGTTCAGGCAGCATCCAAGGAGCTTCGAAATCGACGTTTCGGGCAAAAGCACTTCATCAGGAATAAAGGCAGTGAGCCTGAAGCGTGGAGAGATAAGCTAGGGGAGGGTGGGGGTGGGTAGAGAGTAGCATAGAGTACAATGGGTGAGTGGGGGAGGAGATGAAGGTGATAGGTCAGGGAGGAGAGGGTGGAATGGATAGGTGGAAAAGGAGCTAGGCAGGTCGGACAAGTCAAGGGGACAGTGCTGAGCTGGAAGTTTGAAACTAGGATGAGGTGGGGGAAGGGGAAATGAGGAAGCTGTTGAAGTCCACATTGATGCCCTGGGGTTGAAGTGTTCCGAGGCGGAAGATGAGGCGTTCTTCCTCCAGGCGTCTGGTGGTGAGGGAGCGGCGGTGAAGGAGGCCCAGGACCTCCATGTCCTCGGCAGAGTGGGAGGGGAAGTTGAAATGTTGGGCCACGGGGCGGTGTGGTTGATTGGTGCGGGTGTACCAGAGATGTTCCCTAAAGCGCTCTGCTAGGAGGCGCCCAGTCTCCCCACTGCAGAGGAGACCGCATCGGGAGCATCGGATACAATAAATGATATTAGTGGATGTGCAGGTAAAACTTTGATGGATGTGGAAGGCTCCTTTAGGGCCTTGGATAGAGGTGAGGGAGGTGGTGTGGGCACAGGTTTTACAGTTCCTGCAGTGGCAGGGGAACGTGCCAGGATGGGAGGGTGGGTCGTAGGGGAGCTTCTAAGAGGAGCCAACCAACATGGAAATCAATCATTCCTCCCTACCTTACTGGGCAGGAGGAAGCCAAATCCTTTCACCATCCTGGCAGTGATCAGCTATTCTGTCCAGCTGAGTGTTTAAACCAGGAGCCCTCCTGACACAGTATGACACAGAATTAACCATTAAAACAGAAGGACACAGGGGTTCCCAACATGCTTTATGGTCCAATCTTTTATATCAACTGAGCAAGTGCAGTCGCAGGAAGGTAGGATAGTGAAGACGCAATTTGGTAAGCTTTCCTTCATTGGCCAGTGCATGGAGTGTAGGGGTTGGGAGGTCATGTTGCAGCTGTACAGGACATTGGATAGGCCACTTTTGGAATACTGCATGCAATTCTGGTCTCTCTGCTGTAGAAAGGATGTTGTGAAACTTGAAAGGGTTCAGAAAAGATTTACAAGGCTGTTATCAGGGTTGGATGATTTCAGCTATAGGGAGAGGCTAAATAGGCTGGGGCTATTTTCCCTGGAGCATCAGAGGTTGAAGGGTAACCTTACAGAGGTTTATAAAAACATGAAGCACATGGGTATGGTAAATAAACAAAGTATTTTCCCTAGGATATTTAAAAATATGACAAAAAGTCTTGAAGTGAGAGGAGAAAGATTTAAGTATGACAGGAGGGTTTTTTTTAAAGCACAGTAGTTCTTGTCTGGAATGAACTTCAAGAGAAAGTGATGGATACAGTTACAATATTTAAAAGACATTTGGCTAAGTACAGTAATAAGAAATATTTGGAGGGATAAAAGGCAGGAGGGACTAGTTTAGCTTTGGATCATAGTTGGCATTGACTGGTTGGACCGAAGGGTCTGTTCCATGCTGCAAGATTTAATAACTCTACAAATCAGCTCCTCTTACTGAAAGCTGATATGAAGACTCAAGTGATTAAGAAAACAATGATCTTTCTTCCTTGGCAGTGGTAAATGTAAAAAACGTTAAACAACATTTCAAAACAAAAGCAGTTCACAATACAATTAAATTATTTTGAAGAGTAGCTATAAATATGGAGTACTGTTTGCTCAAACATTTTTACAACAGTAAGATAAATCGGATAAATGCTCAGTTAATCTATTTTGAAGGCAACAATAGAGGGTGAAATGTTGCCCAAGACACTGAGAACCAACTATTATTTAGTTCATTGGGATCATTCACGTCTACCTTAACAGGCTAGTGGGAGCCTGAACTAAATATCTCATGTCAATGACACCTCTGCCATTAACTCCCACACTGCTGTACTGATGTGTCATCTAAACGACAGAATTAAGGCCTAACGTGCTGCTTAAACCCACCAACTTCTGACTCGTGCATGAGTGCAATCAACAGAAACAAGGCACTTTCTGTTTTTAAAAACCGGTTTTGCCAAACGGAAAAAGAGATTAGTCCGGGATTGTAGGCCGCTCCTTTTTAAAAAAATTGAGCGTTGCTGTTTTTGACCCTTTCTCGACACGTGCAAGTACATAAAACCAATATCCATTAGCCAATGGTTCGAAATGTCTTTCACAGGTCTGCAACTTTGTTGCTTACTCCTAAAATATGCTTAATACACACACGAAAACAACTAAAAGCCGAACGATTTCAGAAATGTTCAGTGCCTCAATCGGGAAATAAAACTATAAAAGGATTGTTTCGTCGTCATCGGATAACTAACTAATAATAAACAAACAATCAAATGCTGACGAGTACAAATTCTGGAGGACGAATCTGTGGGCGCAATGTATTGATTTCGATGGAAACGCGCGACGGCGACTTACATAATCGCTCGAAAGGCGCACGCTTGACTCCGACATGCAGCAAGCCAGCACGTGTTAAACCCCACTAACCCCCTCAGCCCCGGGAACACGGCACTAACCAGCCAAGTGTGAAAGTCACGGTCAAGCTTTTCACAAGCCGCTCCAGCCTCAAACACAATGACAGCGCGAAGAGACGGCGGGAGGGTGAAGATTAGCCATCGCGCCGGCCGCTTCAGTCCAAAACAGTCAAACTGCAGTGATGCTGGACCTGGCGAACCCTGGCTGGGCCGGCGGATACTTTGTAGCCGCTTCCTCGCGAAGCGCCGATCTCTCTCTCACACACACACACACACAGTCCCGCCCCCTCCTTGAGCGGCAGCGCGCTGGACCAATCAGTACAAGGGTACGCCGGACACCCCGCCCAAATGGAGCTCAAGTCCACAAACCGGACCAATCAGTGGCAGCCGGGTCCCGGCAGCAGGCCGGGAAGCCTCGCGCTCGCTCAGTGTATCTATTCTCCGCCACATTCTGCAACATTGCGTTACAATGTAGCAACGCTTTCACCTACAAAGACAGGCACCTACTGCAGCAGCAGCAGCTCTACTCATTTCCTATTGCCGTGGAAGGAGCAAAACAAAATGTCAGGATTACCTGGTCAGAATTAACGGGGCGAGCGCTGCAGAGCCGTTTCACATCATGGACTCAGCGCTCAGCTGCGCTGGTGGACATCCGGGAAAGCCAGGAGTAAACAGCAATGATTGATGGGTGAAAGTGAGGACTGCAGATGCTGGAGATATGGCGCTAGAAAAGCACAGCAGGTCAGGTAGCATCCGAGGAGCAGGAGAATTATTGTTGGGTGGCATATCTAGAAAATGGGCGCACGTCTGTCCCAAGAGACAACAAAAACCCGTGGTGACGGAGTTGCTTCGATATGATCTGTGGAGTCTGATGAGAAAGGGGTGGTTAAAAAAATTAGGAGCTTAGCCGGATAAATCTTCAGTTACATGTTCAAATTTTGTGCTTTTCAAACAACCTTGCTGAAGACCTGTCTCATGAATACACACTAATGTGAATAAATATGGCACAAATTTACTCTCCCTACTCCCAGAGATTGTGAAAAAATTCTTACGATCCTGATTTGACGAAAATACTTCATCAGCTAAAATGTCCTGTGGTTGTCAAATAAACGATACAAATGACAGTCCTTTCTTTGCAGATTCCTTTGAGTCATAGAGATGTACAGCACAGAAACAGACCGTTTGGTCCAACTCATCCATGCCGACCAGATATCCCACCCCAATCTAGTCTCATTTGCCAGCACCCAGCCCATATCGGTCCAAACCTTTCCTATTCAGACAACCATCCAGATGCCTTTTAAGTGTTGCAATTATATTAGCCTCTACACGTTCCTCTAGCAGCCCATTCTACACAAGCACCACCCTCCGTGAAAAAGTTGCCTCATACCTTTCCCCCTCACCCTCAACTTGTGCCCTCTAATTTTGGATGCCCCCACCCCAGGGAAAAGACCTTGTCTATTTACCCTATCCATGCCCCCCATGATTTTATAAACCTCTTGGACAATGTTTATTTATTTAATACTACATCATGTTATATTTGTGCTGAGTATTTTAAACGTTGATCGATATTGCTTCTTTAAAAGATTCTTTAACCCTACACAAAACTTATTTAAATTTCCTCTCTATGTTTATACCATACAATATTTCCTTGTCCCTAACCAGATGTATCTGCATTATACCCCCTTATTTGATGGGCACTATTCTTAATGACAATATTTTTTCACCTCTGCACAAAGAACCTCAATGAGCCCTGCCCGTTCTCTAGTTATTCTCAAACTCCAGTAAATGACATTTCCTGCAAGGGTGGTTGTCCAGGGCATGTGAAGCATTGTACTGAAGTGCCCTGTCAGAATTTTACTTAAACAAATCTTGGTAAACTTATCGAAATACACTTAAGACTTCATTCGATTGGGACAGAAAAACCTCACCAGCTACCTGGGCAGTTTTTAAAAAGTATATTTAAGCCACTTGTGATCTCGAGGACTACTTTTTGACTTTTGAGGCTAATGTTTTCTCTTCAGAGGCACCTTTCTTTTCCCAATCTCACTAACTCAAGTTACAAGTTGATGCAGTCATAGAGATGTAGAACACAGAAACACTCCCTTCAGTCCAACTCATCCATGTCAACCAGATAACCCAACCTAATCTAATCGCATTTGTCAGCACTTGGGCCATATCCCTCTAAACCCTTCCTATTCATAGACCCATCCAGGTGCCTTTTAAATGCTGTAATTGTACCAGTCTTCACCATTTGTTCTGGGAGCTCATTCCATAGACAAACCACCTTCTCTCGTCAGTACATCCACATACTGAATCAGAAAATTGTCTTGTACACACTTAACAAATTCCTCCCCATCTAAACTCTTACTATTATGGCAGTCCCATTCTATGTTTAGAAAGTTAAAATTCCCGACTATAACCACCCTATTATTTTTACAGATAACAGAGATTGCCTTACAAATTTGGTTCTCAATTTCCTGCTGATTATTAGGGGGTCAATAATACAATCTCAAAAAGGAAATCATCCCTTTCTTATTTCTCTGTTCAACCCAAATAACCTCCCTGGATAGCAGTACAGCTTAATGCTATCCCTTATCAAAAATGCCACTCCCCCTCCTCACTTGCCTCCTTTTGTCCTTCCTGTAGCATTTGTATCCTGGAACATGAAGCTGCCAGTCCTGTCCATTCCTGAGCCACGTTTCTGTGATTGCTATGATATCCCAGTTCCTTACCATGCCCTGAGTTCATCTGCCTTACCTGTTAGGCTTCTTGCATTGAAGTAAATGCAGTTTAATTTATCAGTCCTACCTTGTTCACTGTGTTGTTCCTGCCTGCCCTGACAGTTCAATTTGCTTCTTTTCCCAACTGTACCAGTCTCAGATTGATCTCTTTCCTCACTATTTCCCTGGGTCCCCCATCCCCCACCTTACTAGTTTAGATCCTCCCGAGCAGATCTCCCTGCCAGTATAATAGTCCCCTTCCAATTCAGGTACAATCTATCCTTCTTGTACAGGTTACTTCTACCCCAGAAGAGATTTGCATGATCCAAAAATGTGAACCCTTCTCCCCTGCACCAGCTCCTCAGCAATGCATTCATCTGCTCTATTCTCCGATTCCAACCCTCGCTAGCTCATAGCACCGGGAGTAATCCAGACATTACTACCCTCGAGGACCTCCTTTATAAATTCCTGCCTAACTTTCTATATCCTCCCTTCAGAATCTTATCCTTTTCCCTTCCTACGTCATTGGTACCAATGTGGACAATGACCTCCTGCTAGTACCTCTCCCCTTTGACAACATTCTGCACCCTCACTGAGATGTCTTGATCCAGACACCATATGGGCAACACACCATTCTGCTGTTTCACTGCTGGCCACAGAAACGTCTGACTGTGCCTCAGACTAGAGAGTCCCCTATCACAATCTATCGCTTGGAACCCGACGTATCCCTCATTAAGTTCTTTTTCCTGAGATTCTTACACAATGGCAACACACCAACTTCTGTGAACAACAATCAAATTTTATTAAGCACAGTACAGAACAAGCTTTGGAGAAACCCTGAACACTCCACACCATGATTGCGAGGCATGCCCAGGGAAGTTCACTCCGAACAAGGGAAACAGTCCTTCCTTTGTACAAAATCTTTACATCACAATTAGTAATGCCCGTAAGACAACACCCAGCCATTCCCCCACAGTCACATGCCATTCAAGACACAATGCAGTGACTACTTCATCCTCAGAAACAATGTAATGCAAATCATCCCCTAATGGTCAAATCTGTTGCAAATCGTTTTTTGTAACAACCGGGGAGTAGTCAAATTACAACTGTAATGTTCTTATTGACTTCTGAATCGTGAATGAAAATGTAAATGGCTTTTGAATAACTTGGAAATGGCCATGCAAATGGCTTTGAATGCCAAGAGATGGGAATGTGGTTTCCTTACAATCTTCCTGAAAATCAGAGGCATCCCATTTCCTAAAGGTCAGCAGAGCAAATTAACTCTTTAATATCTCACTCATTACATTAGAGCTAGTCTTGAAACCAGAAACTTGGCTGTTCGTGCTACATTCCCTGAGAAACCATCACCCCCTACATTTTCCAAAACAGCATACTTGTTTGAAATGGGGATAGCTTCAGAAGACTCCTGCACTACCTGCCTACCCTTTCTACCTTTCGTGGAGTTAACCCATCTACCTGACTGTATCTGCGGCTTTTCTCCCTTCCTATAACTGCCATCCTCACACCCCCAGCTCTTATAAATTCCTCATTGCCTCGAACTGCCAATGCAATTGATCCATGCAATTCGATAGGATTCGCAACCAAAGACACTTCCTGCAGATATAATCATCAGTAAAATGGAAACTGTCCCTAAACTCTCACATTCGAAAGGAAGGGCATATCATTCTACTGAAGACCATCTTTGCTCCTTCACAATCTACAGACCCAGAAAATAGCACTGTCTTCTTGCTCTAAAAAACAGTGCTCCAAGCTAACTTAGTACTTATGGTTTATATTTTTAAATGTAATCATGAGACAGATCTCAATAAAACATATCATCAAGAAAAAACCCATTCCACTCACTACTGTAGACTTACAGCAAGCTTACTTATTAAAAAGTATGCACTTATCTCTTCCTGTGCTGTGAGTTCACCCACACCGGTTCCTCCAAGGTCAACTGTGAATGTCACTGTTTGTTCATTTTCCCTGGATGCACTCCGAAATCCAGAGATACATGAACTCAAACAGTAAAGGCAGTAACTGTGCAGATTCACTGCTGTGGCAGTGAAGAGTGTAGGTTTCTTTCTCTCTCTCCCTCAGTGACCATGTCGTCGCTGCCTTTTGTCAAGTGCCATTATTTTGATCTTTTTTCCCCAAAGTTCCAAAACAACACAACAGCTTATAAAATAATGATCACAAGAAATGTGAAAGGTTTGGATTTTGAATAAGTTCTCAAGGCGTGTTTATGCACTTTGCTGAGGCCACGGGTCATGAATTCAGTCTTGTGGAAGCTGCTCACCAGAGAATGGCTGATATAAATGACAGATTTTTCCTTGTTCTTGAAAGTTTTTTCTGAATTAGCAGGCTTCTGGTGATGACAACCTCCTGCAAAGAATCACCTTCACTGTATGCACTTGCCCCTCAGCTGGTCTGCCATAACCACCCTCTTCTGCTTGACTCTGTCAGATCCATAAGCCTGGACAGGGATAACCACCTCCTGATTTTCATCTACCTCATCCTGCCCCTTGTCAGATTTTGTAGCTGTTGGTCTGGTTTATGATCCTGCCTTCGTAGATCCCTCAGCCACCCACTATTGTACAGCAGGCAGCACACCACTACTCTCCAGTGCAGCCTTGCAGGAGGAGTACTGCAGTGCTCTCCAAGTGGTAAAGGCACCACATTTTCAAAATTCCAAAAGGTCTACTGCATGTGAGTCACCAACCAGAGACTGATGTCACACAAAATTGGAAAAGCAGTTGCAAATTCCTAAGGTGAATGAGTTCATACTCATAGAAATGTACAGCACAGAAACAGACTCTTCAGTCCAACTCATCCATGCTGATCAGATATCCCAACCTAATCTAGTCATATTTGCCAGCACTTGGGCCATATCCCTCTAAACCCTTCCTATTCACACACCCATCCAGATTCCTTTTGTATTGCAATTGTACCAGCCTCCACTACTGCCTCTGGCAGCTCATTCCATACAAGTACCACCCTCTGCGTGAAAAGGTTGCCCCTTAGGTCTCGATTAAATTTTTCCCCTCTCACCCTAAACCTATAACCTTTAGTTCTGAACTCCCCCACCCCAGGGAAAATACTTTGTATATTTATCTTATCCACGAATCTCATGATTTTATAAACCTCTACAAGGTCACCCCTCAGTCTCCGACGCTCCAGGGAAAACAGCTCTAGCCTATTCATCCTCTCCCTACAGCTCAAATCCCCCAACCCTGACAACATCCTTTTTGGGCAGCATGGTGGCACAGTGGTTAGCACTGCTGCCTAACAGCGCCAGAGACCTGGGTTCAATTCTCAGCCTCAGGCAACTGTCTGTGTGGAGTTTGCACATTCTCCCCGTGTCTGCGTGGGTTTCCTCTGGGTGCTCCGGTTTCCTCCCACAGTCCAAAAATGTGCAGGTTAGGTGAATTGGCCATGCTAAATTGCCTGTAATGTTAGGTGAAGGGGCAAATGTAGGGGAATGGGTCTGGGTGGGTTGCTCTTCGGAGGGTCGGTGTGGACTTGTTGGGCCGAAGGGCCTGTTTCCACACAGTAAGTAATCTAACCTAAATCTTTTCTGAACCCTTTCAAGTTTGACAACATCCTTCCGATAGGAAGGAGACCAGAATTGAACACAATATTACAAAAGTGGCCGAACCAACGTCCTGTATAACCGCAACATGACCTCCCAACTCCTGTACTCAATAATCTGACCAATAAAGGAAAGCATACCAAACACCTTCTTCACTATTATATCTACTTTCAAGGAGCTATGAACGTGCACTCCAAGGTTTCTTTGTTCAGCAACACTCCTCAGGACCTTATCATTAAGTGTATATGTCCTGCAAAGATTTGCTTTCCCAATATGCAGCACCTCAAATTTATCTAAATTAAACTCCATCTGCTACTCCTCAGCCCATTGGCCTATCTGATCAAGATCCTGTTGTACTCGGAGGTAACCATCTTCGCTGTCCACAACACCTCCAATTATGGTGTTATCTGCAAACTTACTAACTATTTGTGGCAGTTTCTAGGATACCATGCAGAGTAAGTGGGATGAAATCATAGAATCCAAAATTCATGTGGAAGCAGGCCATTCAGTCAATCGAAACTGCACCAACCCTCCAAAGAGCATCCCACCCACCCCCCGCCCCCGCCATATCCCTGTACCTGAGCATTTCCCATGGCTCATTCATCTAGTCTGCACATCCATGGACACTATGGGTAATTTAGCACGGTCAATACACATTAACCTGCACATATTTGGACTGTGGAAACACCTGGAGGAAACTCATGGTGGTTTTGCGTGAATAAATTGAGCAGGCTGGGCTGGTTTTCAGTGCAGCTTTGAAGAGGGTGAGGTGACTTGTTTGATGTCTGCAAGATCATGAATGGTCTTGACAAGGGAGACATGGAAAATATATATTGGGGTCTCTTGTAGTGCGGTGGTAGAGCCTCACACCTGGATTGGAAGGCCCCGATTCAAGGCCCACCTACTCCACAAGTATGTAATAGCATCACTGAAAGGGATGATTGGAAAAATTGAAAACATTTCCTCACAGTTGATTCAAAAATGAGTCTACTTTTAAAATGAGGATCTGATCTTCCAGAAGGACCTGATCATGTGTACCCGAGAACTCTGTGGGAAGCTAGAAAGGTGATTGCTGGGTCTCTTGCTGAGATATTTGTATCATCGATAGTCACAGGTGAGGTGCCGGAAGACTGGAGGTTGGCAAACGTGGTGCCACTGTTTAAGAAGGGCGGTAGAGACAAACCAGGGAACTATAGACCGGTGAGCCTGACCTCGGTGGTGGGCAAGTTGTTGGAGGGAATCGTGAGGGACAGGATGTACATGTATTTGGAGAGGCAAGGACTGATTTGGGCTAATCAACATGGCTTTATGCATGGGAAATCATGTCTCACAAACTTGATTGAGTTTTTTGAAGAAGTAACAAAGAAGATTGATGAGGGCAGAGCAGTAGATGTGATCTATATGGACTTTAGTAAGGCGTTCGACAAGGTTCCCCATGGGAGACTGATTAGCAAGATTAGATCTCATGGAATACAGGGAGAACTAGCCATTTGGATACAGAACTGGCTCAAAGGTAGAAGACAGAGGGTGGTGGTGGAGGGTTGTTTTTCAGACTGGAGGCCTGTGACCAGTGGAGTGCCACAAGGATCGGTGCTGGGCCCTCTACCTTTTGTCATTTACATAAATGATTTGGATGCGAGTATAAGAGGTACAGTTAATAAGTTTGCAGATGACACCAAAATTGGAGGCGTAGTGGACAGTGAAGAGGGTTACCTCAGATTACAACAGGATCTGGACCAGATGGGCCAATGGGCTGAGAAGTGGCAGATGGAGTTTAATTCAGATAAATGCGAGGTGCTGCATTTTTTGAAAGCAAATCTTAGCAGGACTTATACACTTAATGGTAAGGCCCTAGGGAGTGTTACTGAACAAAGAGATCTTGGAGTGCAGGTTCATAGCGCCTTGAAAGTGGAGTCGCAGGTAGATAGGATAGTGAAGAAGGCGTTTGGTATGCTTTCCTTTATTGTCAGAGTATTGAGTACAGGAGTTGGGAGGTCATGTTGCAGCTGTACAGGACATTGGTTAGGCCACTGTTGGAATATTGTGTGCAATTCTGGTCTCCTTCCTATAGGAAAGATGTTGTGAAACTTGAAAGGGTTCAGAAAAGATTTACAAGGATGTTGCCAGGGTTGGAGGATCTGAGCTAAGGGAGAGGCTGAACAGGCTGGGCCTGTTTTCCTGGAGCGTCAGAGGCTGAGGGGTGACCTTATAGAGGTTTACAAAATTATGAGGGGCATGGATAGGATCAATAGACAAAGTCTTTTCCCTGGGGTCGGGGAGTCCAGAACTAGAGGGCATAGGTTTAGGGTGAGAGGGGAAAGATATAAAAGAGTCCTAAGGTGCAACCTTTTCACGCAGAGGGTGGTACGTGTATGGAATGAGCTGCCAGAGGATGTGGTGGAGGCTAGTACAATTGCAACATTTAAGAGGCATTTGGATGGGTATATAAATAGGAAGGGTTTGGAGGGATATGGGCCGGGTGCTGGCAGGTGGTACTAGATTGGATTGGGATATCAGGTCAGCACAGATGAGTTGGACCAAAGGGTCTGTTTCCATGCTGTACATCTTTATGACTCTATGACTCTAAGTAAGATGAGTATAACTTTTTTCTCTCAGAGTGTTGAATGACTTTGGATGGCTCTGCCTCAGAAGATATCAGAGGTGGGATCACTGAACATTTTCAATACAGAGATTTGTCTTAGGCAAGGAAATCAAAAAAAATCATCAATAGTTGAGAATATGAAATTTAAAACACAAACAGATTAGCTAGATCTTACTGAATGGTGAAGCATGCTTGAGGAAACGAATGGTTTAATTCTGCTTCTATTTTGTGTGTTCATACGTCTGTACTTGCTGGAGACTTTAATGTATCACACACCACCTGCCATTCACTGTGTGGAAAGATTTCCTATTTAGCAATGATTTAGTTAAATGGTGGTACATGTTTTTGCCTACTCTTGCTCCAATTCCCTAGGTTCCGATCCACAAAGGTATGAGATTGAAGAACTGATGCCTTTATGGTGATTTGGGTGTAGTCCATTGCACCCAGCACCTGTAGGAGTTCTGTTATGCAGCAATACCGGTCACCCATTGCAGTCAAGATCACAAATCCACAATGAAGTTCACAGCAAGTAAAGAGCGCACTGGTCACTGTCTTGCTGCAGCTAGCTGTAGCTGAGATTCTGAAGAATCTTCTGCTGCGTTTTGGAAAAAGATGGTTACAAAAACACATTCAGGGACATGGTGTCCTTGACAGCCAGTGGCAGGTCATGAGAGTTGACTGATAGTATTTGGAAATTCTGTTACAGCTTGACACACATGTTGGTGACCCCTTCCCTTTTCAACCCGAGGCTCCTTTTCCATTGGTTTTCAGTTGCAAAGGGTTATAATCTCTGCAGTCAATAGACCAGTGCCTCAGAGTAGAACCTAGTTGTCATTCTCTTCTTCACTGGTAACACCTGATCAGGAGCCAACCCTCAGGCCTCATGTTAGTCAGACCCATCTGTCTCTCTGGCATGAATCTATAAAGATGCCATCCCCATTCACTGGCATGAGGCTACTGGTTCCTTGATTCCATCCTGCCACCTGGGTCTCATAAGAGGCAAGAGTAACTTCCCCTTTGAGGCCACAGGCCTTACCTTCCAACTCCTTGGATGTCAGCCACACACCTTTCATTCAATTTATTGAAGCTGTGTGACACTTGGTGAAATGATTTAAAACTATCCAAAAGGGCACTGCAGCTCATCAACAGAATAGTTGGCTTTTCCAAAGAACTTGTGTAAATTCAAACAGACATTCTCCTGAAAAGTGTAAAAGCCAAACTTCTTGCTGATGAAAACTGTCCAACTGAAGGTCTTTGCAATGTAAACTACCGCATGGACATCCAAAAGACAAAATTCATCCACTACTCCCTACCTGGTGACAATGGTGGGTGCCATGTTTGGGGTTTTGTTTCTTCCCTTAATTCTAAACAGTGCAACATCTCACATTTGAATGGACTGAATAGGCTGGGGCTGTTTTCCCTAGAGCATCGGAGGCTGAGGGGTGACCTTACAGAGGTTTATAAAATCATGAGGGACATGAATAGGATAAATAGACAAGGTTGTTTGCCTGGGATGGGAGAGTCCAGAATTAGACAGCATAAGTTTAGAGTGAGAGGGGCAAGAGACCGAAGGGGCAACCTTTTCACGCAGAGGGTGGTACATGTATGAAATGAGCTGCCAGAGGAAATTGTGGAAGTTGGTACATTACAGCATTTGAAAGGCACCTGGATGGGTATACGAATAGGAAATGTTTAGAGGGATATGGGCCAAATGCTGACAAATGGGACTAGATTAGGTTAGGATATCTGGTCGGCCTGGACGAGTTTGATCAAAGGGTCTGTTTCCGTGCTGTACATCTCTATGACTCTATTTGAAGCTGTGCACACAAAATTCGTTAGGATAAGTGGTGGGTTGGATGTCACAAAGTCACAGCTTTGTAAACAACAGCTATTGACTAACACAGCTGCACCTAAACTGGAGGGGCACCAATATCCTTGCAAGAAGGTTTGTTAGTGCTACACCAGAGGGTTTAAGACAGTGTGGCAGACAGGTGGGAACCACAGCACTAGGTAGCATGTGGCATATTTGAAGAGAGGGGCTGAATCAAATGTATTAGGAAAAACAGGCAGGTCCAGATTAATGAACATGGTGGGATTGGCAGTCTGCAGTGTTGTTGTTTTAATGCAAGAGTGTAACAGATAAAGCAGATAAGCTTAGAGACAAGATTAGTACATAGGACAATGACATGGTAGCCATGACAAAAACTTGATTAAAAAAACGTCAGGACTGGTAGCTCAACACCCCAGAGTTTTGATGTTTCAGGAGTGATAGAACATAGAACATAGAAGAATACAGCGCAGTACAGGCCCTTTGGCCCTCGATGTTGCGCCGATCCAAGCCCACCTAACCTATACTAACCCACTATCCTCCATATACCTATCCAATGCCCGCTTAAATGCCCATAAAGAGGGAGAGTCCACCACTGCTACTGGCAGGGCATTCCATGAACTAAAGGGAATTCCATGAACTAGAGAGGGAGGGAAAAAGGGTGAAGAAGTTACATCAATGATTAAGGAGAATGTCACAGCTGTATTAAGAGAAAATATCTTGGAGGCTCATCCACTGAGGCAATATGGGTTGAATTTAGGAATATGAAAGGTGCAATCCCTGTAATAGGATTCTACAAAGGACTTCCAATAGCCTGCAGGAATTAGAGGAACAAGTATGGAAGCAGATCATGAAAAAACATTAAAACAACAGAGTTACTGTACTGGATGGTTTTAATTTCCCCAGTACTCACTGGGACACCCTTAGGGCATAATTAGTTTGGTGCATCCAGAAGAAATTCTTGAACAATGTGTACATAGATATCCAACGAGGGAAGGAACCTTATATTGTGGAAGGATTCTAGCTTGGTGATCTAAGTTTCAGTGAGGGAGCATTTTGGGAACAATGATCATAATTCCGTAATTTTTAAGACAGTTATGAATAAGGAAAAGACCAGTCTGGAAATTGGGGGAAGGCCAATTACAACAGTATTAGGCAGGAAAGGAAAAGTAGATTGAGGGGCAGCTGTTTGAAAGTTAATCCACATATAATGCGTGGGAGCCTTTCAAAAGCCAGTTGACCAGAATTCAGGGCCAGCCTGTTCCTGTGAGGATGAAAGATAAGGATAGCAAGTTTCAGGAAACTTGGATGACAAGAGATGTTGTAAGTTTAAAAGGAAGCAGGTGTAACATTGAAGAAACAGAAATAAAACAAAGCCCTTGAGTATTTAGAAGGAGAAAAGAACCTAAAAAATAAATTAGGAGGACTAGAAGGGTCATGAAATGTTCTTCACAAGAATTAAGGAGAATCCCAAAATATTTTATAAGGAGAAGGGATAATTAGGGAAAGGGTAGGTCCACTCAATGACAAAGGAGAGAATTTATGGGTGGAGCCAGAGGAGGTGGGTGAGGCCCTTCATGAAGACTTTGCATTCAGTAAGGGGAAAGACATGGCTGAAGGGAAGTTCAGAGAAGGGTTTGTTGATACTCTAACTTATGACGATATTAAGGAGGAGGTGATATTGAAAACATTCATAGACCTAAGGTGTTTTACAGACTGGAGGTCTGTGACCAGTGTTGTTGTGAAAGGATCAGTGCCGAGGCAACTGTTGTTTGTAATATATATATATAAATAAAAATGGTTTGGATGAAAATATCAGTTATCTGATTAATAAGTTTACAAATTACATGAGAATTAAGTTGTGAATAACGAGGAAGGATATCAACTGATGTCGCAGATATAGATCATCTGGAGAATTGGGCAGAGAAATGGCAGATGAAGTTCAATCCGGACAAGTGGGAGGTGATGCATTTTGGGAGCTCAAATCCAAAAGATAAGTATACAGTAAATAGCAGGACCCTTAGGAGCATTGTTATACAGAGGGATCTTGAGGTGCAAGTCCATAACACCCTAAATAGTGGATAAGATGCTTAAGAAGGCATATGCCATGCTTGCTTTCATCAATCGGGCATTGAGTAAAAATGTTGGCAAGTCATGTTGCAAACTCGAACAAGCCAACGCCCGTAGGAAAAATACCTCATCTTCCGCCTTGGGACCCTCCAACCACACGGGATTAAAGTGGATTTCACCAGTTTCCCAATTTTGTCTCCCCCCACCTTATCTCAGATCCAACCTTCCAACTCGGCTTTGGTTAGGCTACACAACAGGATGTAGAGGTTTTGGAGAGGGTACACAAGAGGTTTACCAAGATGTTGCCTTGACTGGAGTGTATTAGCGAAAAGGAGAGGTTGACAAACTCGGACTGTTTTCACCAAAGCATGAGAGGCTGCGGGGTGACCTGATGGAAGTATATAAAACTGAGGGGCGCAGATTGGATGGATAGTTGGGGTTTCTTTCTCAAGGTTAAAACATCAAATACTAGGGGGCTTAGGCTGAAGAGTCGAAGAGTGTGGTGCTGGAAAAGCACAGCCGGTCAGGCAGCATCTGAGGAGCAGGAGAATAGATGTTTCGAGCATAAGCTCTTAATCAGGAATGAGGGGATGGCCCAAGGGGGGTGAGAGATAAATGGGAGGGATGGGGCTGGGAGGAGGCAGTTGGGAATGCGATAGGTAAATGAATGTGGGGGTGAAGGTGATAGGTCAGAGAGGAGGGTGGATTAGATAGGTGGGAAGGAAGATGGACAGGTAGGACAGTTCAAGACGGCGGTGCCGAGTTGGAAGGTTGGATCTGAGATAAGGTGGGGGGAGACAAAATTGGGAAACTGGTGAAATCCACTTTAATCCCGTGTGGTTGGAGGGTCCCAAGGCGGAAGATGAGGTATTTTTCCTACGGGCGTTGGCTTGTTCGAGTTTGGCGATAGAGGTGACCCAATACTTGCATGTCCTTAGTGGAATGGGAGGGGGAGTTAAAGTGTTTGACCACAGGGCGGTGGGGTTGTTTAGTGCATGTGTCCCAGAGATGTTCTCTGAAACGTTAAGCAATTTGGTGTCCTATTCCACCCCCCCTCCCCCCCACACCGATGTACAGGAGACCACATTGAGACCAACGGACACAGTAGATAATGAGTGCGGATGTACAGGTAAATCTATTGGATGTGGAACGATCCTTTGGGGCTTTGGACCAAGTGTGGGCATAGGTTTTGCATTTCTTCCGGTGGCAGGGGAAGATGCCGAGAGTGGAGGGTAGGGGGTGGGGGCGTGTACCTAACAAGGGAGTCACGGAAGGAATGATCTCTCCGGAACACAGATAGGGGTGGGGAGGGAAATATATCCCTCCTAGTTGGGTTTGTTTGTAAGTGGCGGAAATAACAGAGGATGATGCAAAGTATCCAAATGTTGGTGGGGTGGAAGGTGAGGACTGGGAGGGTTCTATCCTTGTTGCGATTGGAGGGGTGGGATTCAAGGGCAGAGGTGCGGCAAATGGAGGAGATGTGCTGGAGGGCATTGTTCACCATGTGGAAGGGGAAATTGCGGAAGCTTAAGGTAAGCTGGTAAGGTTTAAAGGGGATGTGTGAGCAAATTATTTTTTACACAGCGATTGAGGTGCCTGGAACCCACTGTCAGTGGAAGCAGATACAATAGCAAAATTAAAGAGGCATGTAGACAGACACACGAACAGTCAGGGAATAGGGGCATAGGGAGAAGTGCAGGCAGATGGATTCATTTAGAACAGCATCAAGGTCGCCACAGACATTGTGGGCTGAAGGGCCTGTTCCTGTGCTATACTGTTCTATAAACAGTTTGACACAAAGGGGTCCAATTTGCAGGATTTTCCCGGCCCCACGTTGATAGATCGGGGAGACAGCAGGTGCAGTGAATGAGAGAGAAATAGAGTGCCATCACCAGGGCTGTTTCCCACTGGCAGCACCAATGCCTGGTGCTAGCATTCATTTCAAGATAGCTATAATACAAGAGAAGGTATGTACTGCTCAGGCTGTATAACATCCTGGCCAGACTGCTTTTCAAATATTGTGAGCAGGTTGCGGCTCCGCAACTTAAGGAATAATGTGCTGACCTTGGAGGGTGTCCAGAAGAAGTTTACAAAATTGATCTTGGGAATGGCTTGTCAAATGAGGACTCTGGATCTGTACCCAATGGGGTTTCAAAGGATGGGGGTTGCTCTGATTGTACATGGAGAAGATGTTTTCACTTGTAGAAGAGACTAGGGACTGAAGGCACAGTCTCAGAGTGAAGGCTGAAGCTTTTAGAATTGATATGAGGGGGAATTTCTTCAGTCAGACATCATTAATCTGTAGAACTCACTGCTGCAGAAAGCTATGAAGGCCGAGTCATTTAAACGTATTTAAGACACTGATACAATAAGTTGATTAGTTGATTAATAAGGGAACCAAGGGTTACAGGGAGGACCGGGGGTGGGGGTTCGGTCTTGTTGCGATTGGAGGGGTGGGGTTCAAGGGCAGAGGTGCAGGAAGTGGAGGCGATGCGCTGAAGGGCATCATCGCCATGTGGGTGGGGAAATTGTGGTCTTTGAAGAAAGAGACCATCTGGGATGTTCTCCGGTGGAACTGGTGGCCTCCGCGCCCCAATGCATATACATGCATGAATAAAGTATATTTTTGAAATAAAAACAAGTATTACCATCTCTGGGTCTTCCACAATCAACATCCTGGAGTTTACTAATGGCCAGAAACTGAACAGCTGTGCCAAAACAGTGACTGGGAATCCTGTAGCGAGCAACTCACTTCCTGACTCCCAAACCCATCAACAAGGCATAAGTCAGGAGTGTGGTGGAACCCTCTCCAGTTGGCTGGATCAGCGTAGTTCCAACAATATTCAAGAGGCTCGACACCATCCAGGCAAAGTAGCCCTCTTGACTGGCATCACATTTGCCATTTTCAATTCCTTTGCTCAACACACAGTGGTAGCAATATGCACCTGCAAGATGGACTACAGTATCTCACTTAATCTGCTTGGACAGCATCTTAAAACCTGGGATCTCTTAACACCTTGAAGGACTAGGGCAGTAGATATATGGGAACATCATCTACAAGTTCTCCAAGTCACAAACCATCCTCACATGGCAATTATTACTGCTCTTTTACTAACACTGTGTCAAAATCCTGGAGCTCCCTTCCTCACAGCACTGTGGGAGCACATACATCGCCATTGACTGCAGTTTGCTACCACCTTCTCTAGGGCAATTAGTGATGGTAAAGAAGCATTGGCCAAGCCAGTGACTCACATATCCCACAAAGAGAAAAACATATCTGCACTTATTTAATATATTATCTCTAAACCACTTTTAACAATGTGAAGAGATCAAGTAGTCAATATACCTGAAACCAATATGGAATAATAAAGTATACAAAACAGATTGTTGCATTTTATTACTGTAAGAATGTGTTTTTGATTCATATTATTAAATTAAAAACACCACCCAAACAATACATCCAACTCAACTGTGATTAGAGACAAAAAGTTGTGCAAAGTATTTCCATACTGTTAAACACCAGTAATCGGTCTGCCTCACATCACCTCACACTATATTTGTACAGAGCCTTTAACATCTGGTACAATATCAGGATGCTTCACAAAAACAAATAAAAGGAATTAACACAAACAGTAGAAGAAAGATATTAGAATGGGTGACAAAGTCTGGTAAAACAGACAAATATCATGTAGCTGGAAAGAATGATGAATTTTACAATGGAAGTTTAGAAAGGTACCAAAAGGTATCTGAATAGTCTATTATCAATGTATTAGAGGCCAAAGTTAGAGGGTATAAAAAAGAGGCAGAGACTCAGAAAGGATAAAAGTTTTGAGGAGATTGTGAAAATAAGGTGGAGTAATGTCACAGGCATATATAGACCAGGGCACAACTTTAGCTTCTATTGAACTGTGAGAAAACAGTATGAACTGAAGAAAGCATGGTTAATGGGTGAAAACACATTTATATAGGACAGCATTTAAGTAGCACAATTTTGGGTAAGTTGAAGTTTATGGAGTGTGGAATGGGAAATTAGTGAAGTTAGTTGTCATAGTCAAATTAAAACAGGTCAAACACCAGCTGCACTTTTAAAATGTCTTTAAACACAGTGATAAAATTCAAGGTGCTTGATAGAGAGAAATGCATGATGGACCCAACAGCAGAGGTGTTGATGTACCAATTGAAGTGGGTTATATTGCCAAAGTGAAAATAAGTGATCGTCATGACTAGTGGAAGGAGCAGGAACAAGGCGGCAGAGATTTAAAATAATTGACAGAAGCAGCAATGGGAACATAAGGGAAAACTTTTCCACACACTGTAGTCTGGAATGCTCTGCCTTGTGGGTGTTTTAGGGGGGTTCAGTGGGAACATTCAAGAGAATTTGACTACCCATAAAACAAGAATGTGAACAGCAATGGGAAAATGTCCTGGGAGTGGCAGTCGGCTCCTTCGGAGAGCTAGCACAGGCATGACAGCCATATGGCTTCCTTCTGAGTTATAAGCAGTGACTGGTGAGAGATGAAGCTTAATGCTTGCTCTGGCTTTAAGCAATGCCAAAATTGACAAGTCTGATTCTTCCTGGGAGAGTGGATAAACAAGACAATGTAGTCAGTGATAAAGGAGAGTTTGTGCAAAGTGCCACTGACAATGCTTTTAATTGGGCATATACTTGAAAAGAAAAGATGTGCAGGGTTCTGGTGAAAATAAGTGGCTTAGTCAAAACACCAGCTTAATGAACTGTATTGTCTCAACAAAATCAATGTTTTATTCATTTAGCACCATCAGAGTAATAAAATATCCCAAGGCATTCACAAGAAAATAGGCGAAAGTGAGGACTGCAGATGCTGGAGATTAGAGCCAAGAGTGCGGTGCTGGAAAAGCACAGCTGGTCAGGCAGCATCCGAGGAGCAGGAAAATCGATGTTTTGGGCAAAAGCCCTTCATCAGGAATGAGAATCGAATTATCATTCCTGATGAAGGGCTTTTGCCCAAAATGTCAATATTCCTGCTCCTCGGATTCTTGATTCACAACGAAATATCAACATGATATAAGATACCAGGACTGCTACATTGGCCAACTTAATACCCGGGAACTTAATGGACTAAAATGATTTTAAAAAGGCCAAAACACTAATGTAAACTGACCACAAAGATTGCCTGACCCATGCAATTTGCCCAAATTTAATAAAATGATAGCAATTAGATCAAAAGCGTTCTGAGCTGAAATTAGCATTCCCACCAGGTGTTGTGGAACCAGTCAGTCTGGCCATCGCACAGTAGGTGTGACTTTAATTTATACCATTATGAGAATCTTCACACGTTGGAGATGAAGCCTACAATTATCAAGAATGAAAAATACAACTTCAGTGGCCATGAAACCTACAAATACACTGCTATTTCAAGGAGCTCTTTTATGAGGGGCCAGAGGACAGAATTAATATGCATCACTAAACATAGGCAGAGAAAGCTCTCTCTCAACAAGAAAAGTGCCCCGTGGCAGCACTGATTGGAAAGAAACAGAGAACCTAGAACTTGAAAGTGCATAAAACTGCTACATTTATTACTCCTGACAGTCCAATAAATCAGCTAACCAATAGTTATAACTATGGAAATTGCTGGTGAAACTCATCTCAGGTCTAGCAGCATCTGGGGTAAGAAATGACAGTTAAGTTCAAGTCTGGTGATTCTTCATCAGAACTGTTAGCAATTGGGAACTAGTGTTGAGGTAGGTTAGGGGTGGGGGGGGGAAATGACCAGATAGGTGGCGTGCAGCCCAAACACAGAAAGACATGAAAAGGGTAAATAAACAAGATGATTATGGATAGCGAGCCAGGACAGAAGAAAAGCTACATCAGTAATAAGAGCTAAGCAGGAGAGAGAATGGGTGAGCTGTACGGAAAGCAACCCATATAATGTACAAATAGGCCAGGGAGTAGGTGAGAATAGGTGAGTGTGCTATTTCCTGATGAAGGGCTTTTACCCGAAACGTCGATTTTCCTGCTCTTCGAATGCTGCCTAACCTTCTGTGCTTTTCTAGCACCACACACTTGACACTAAAAGCACCACGTCATAAAAGGACTATGTGTGTGGTGGGTAAAGAACATGGAAGAATGGAATCAGGCTGTAAAGTTATTGAACTCGACACTGAGCCCTGAAGGCTGCTGGGTCCCAAAGCGGAACATGAGGTGCTGCTCTTCCAGCTTGCACTGTGCTTCGCTGGAGAACTGCAGCAAGCCTGAGAGAGAGATGTTGGCCAGGGAACAGGATGGTGTGTTGAAGTAACAGGCAACTGTCATCTTTTTGTGGACAGAAGGTAGGTGTTCCTCAAAGCAGTCACCCAGTCTGCATTTCATCTCCCAAATGTAGAAGAGATTATATTATGAGCAGCAAAAACAGAGTAACTTGAGTGAAGTACACTGTTTCACCTGGACGATGTGTCTAGAGCCTTGGATCGTAAGGAAGTAAACAGCTAAGCGTTACACCTTTTGCAACTGCATGGGAAGGTGCTGTGGGGGTATGTCGAGGTATTTGGAATGGCGGAGGAGTGAACCAAGGTGTCCCTGGAGAGAATGGTCCCTGCAGACGGCTGACAGAAGAGAGATGATGAATTTGTGTTTGGTTGTGGGTACTGTGTTGGAGGTAACAGAAATGGCAGCTCACAATCTTTTGGATGTAGAGGCTGATGGACTGGTCAGTAAGGGATAGGGGGACCGTATCATTGCTGTGGAGAGAAAGAAAGGGGTGAGGGCAGAAAGCAGGAGGTGGGTTGAACGTCTGTTGACCATGGACTCCTCGGTTGAGGAAAAAGGTGGGCATTTCTAAGGTTCCCTTCGGACAGTGGCATCGTCAGAAAAGACGTGCTGGAGATTGAGAAACTGGGAGAACGCATCCGCAATTTTTTGGTTTATATAACTGACTGTGGTCTCAGGTAAAACCTTATAGTCAGGGACTCCGAAAGGACTCTATGACTCTAGACTATTTATTTTTAATTTTCCTTTGAATTGAACACCATTTCTTTTTAACTTGTACGTATGTGTGCAAGGGCCCAAGTAACTTTGTGTGAAGGCTATACGTTATTGAAATGTACAAGATTTTTAGAGGACATCCCAGGGTCTATTCCAAAAGGTTGTTTCCCCTTATGGGAGCATCTGGGACCAGAACGCACAACCTCAGAATAAGGGAGAGATGAGGAAGAATTTCTTCTCAGATTGCAGTGAATCTGTGGAATTCTTCACCACACAGGGCTTTCAAGGTTGGGAGAGACATATTTTTAATCAAGAAGGAACTCAAGGATTATGGGGCAAAAGCAAGAAAACAGAGTTGAGCATTATCAGATCAGTCATGATCTGGTTGAACAGCAGAGTAGACTCTATGGGCTGAATAGCCTACATCTGCTTTGACATATAGAGTCAGACAGCATGGAAACAAACCTATCGTTCCAGCTAGTCCATGTGACCATGTTCTCAAACTCAATTCATCCCACTTTCCTGCATTTGGCCCGTATTCCTCTAAACTTTTCCTATTCATGTACTTACCTAAATGGTTTTTTTTAAAAACGTGCTGTAACTGTATCTTCATCCCCCACTTCCACTGGCAGTTCGTTCCACACACGAACCACTCTCTGTGTAAAATCATTGCCTCTCAGTTTTAAAACTTTCTCTTCTCACCTTAAAAATATGCCCCCTAGTGTTGAACTCCCTCACCTGAGGAAAAGATCCTTGCTATTCACCTTATCTGTGTCCCTCATGATTTTAACCGCATCTATAAAGGTCATCCTTCAATCTCCTATGCTCCAATGAAAAGGTCCCAGCCAATCCACCCTATTTTTATAACTCAAACCCTCTATTCCCAGCAACATCCTGGTAAATCTCTTCTGAACCCTCTTTAATTTATTATCCTTACTATAGCAGGGCAACCAGAACTGCACACAGGACTCCAGAAAAGGCCTCACTAACTTCCTGTACAATATCGACATGACATCCTAACTCCTATACTCAAAGGTCTGAGCAATGAAGGCAAGCGTGCCAAACACCTTCTTAACAACACTGTCTACCTGTAATGCAAATTTCATAGAATTATGTACCTGAACCCCAGGTCTTTGTTGTACAACACTACCAGGATCCTACCATTAATTAGGAGAAAGTGAGGACTGCAGATGCTGGAGATCAGAGCTTAAAAATGTGTTGCTGGAAAAGCGCAGCAGGTCAGGCAGCATTAAAGGAACAGGAGAATCGACATTTCGGGCATAAGCCCTTCTTCAGGATTCCTGAAGTCCTCACTTTCTCCTAATTAATGGGAGGATCCTGGTAGTGTTGTACAACAAAGACCTGGGGTTCAGGTACATAATTCTATGAAATTTGCATTACAGGTAGACAGTGTTGTTAAGAAGGTGTTTGGCACGCTTGCCTTCATTGCTCAGACCTTTGAGTATAGGAGTTAGGATGTCATGTCGATATTGTACAGGAAGTTAGTGAGGCCTTTTCTGGAGTCCTGTGTGCAGTTCTGGTTGCCCTGCTATAGTAAGGATAATATTAAATTAAAGAGGGTTCAGAAGAGATTTACCAGGATGTTGCTGGGAATAGAGGGTTTGAGTTATAAAAATAGGGTGGATTGGCTGGGACCTTTTCATTGGAGCATAGGAGATTGAAGGATGACTTTTATAGATGCGGATAAAATCATGAGGGACACAGATAAGGTGTGGATCTTTTCCTCAGGTGAGGGAGTTCAACACTAGGGGGCATATTTTTAAGGTGAGAAGAGAAAGTTTTAAAACTGAGAGGCAATGTTTTTACACCAAGAGTGGTTCGTGTGTGGAATGAATTGCCAGTGGAAGTGGGGGATGAAGATACAGTTACAACACTTAAAAAAACCATTTAGCTAAGTACATGAATAGGAAAAGTTTAGAGGAATACGGGCCAAATGCAGGAAAGTGGGATGAATTGAGTTTGAGAACATGGTCGCATGGACTAGCTGGAACGATAGGTTTGTTTCCATGCTGTCTGACTCTATATGTCACAGCAGATGTAGGCTATTCAGCCCATAGAGTCTACTCTGCTGTTCAACCAGATCATGACTGATCTGATAATCCTCAACTCTGTTTTCTTGCTTTTGCCCCATAATCCTTGAGTTCCTTCTTGATTAAAAATATGTCTCTCACAACCTTGAAAGCCCTGTGTGGTGAAGAATTCCACAGATTCACTGCAATCTGAGAGAAGAAATTCTTCCTCATCTCTCCCTTATTCTGAGGTTGTGCGTTCTGGTCCCAGATGCTCCCATAAGGGGAAACAACCTTTTGGAATAGACCCTGGGATGTCCCCTAAAAATCTTGTACATTTCAATAATGTATAGCCTTCACACAAAGTTACTTGGGCCCTTGCACACATACGTACAAGTTAAAAAGAAATGGTGTTCAATTCAAAGGAAAATTAAAAATAAATAGTTTAGAGTCATAGAGTCCCTTCGGATTCCCTGACTATAAGGTTTTACCTGAGACACATTTTTAAGCTCCTACCATTAATTGTCTAAGTCCCATCTGTTTGTTTTACCAAAGTGCAATACCTCACATTTATCTAAATTAAACTTCATCTACCACTCCTCAGCCCATTGACCCAATTGATCAAGATCCCTTTGTAATCTTAGATACTCTTCACTACCCACTCTACCAATAATTTTGGTGTCATCTGCAATTTATTAACTATGGCTTTCTGGGAGCAATTTAGCAGATGGAGTGAATTTATTCAAATTTTAGTCAAAATCAAATAAAAATATTTCCAGCTATCCTCATGATTTCCAAACAGTTAATGTTTATACAACAGGCAGCTAGAAATAGTACTGATAGCAGATCAACACCGTACTCATTTTCAAACAGATATGTTGAATGTGTTAGTAAAAGAAATACCCAGCATATTCCAAAAGTTCAATAAGTGTATGGAATGAGCTGCCAGAGGATGTGGTGGAGGCTGGTACAATTGCAACATTTAAGAGGCATTTGGATGGGTATATGAATATGAATGGTTTGGAGGGATATGGGCCAGGTGCTGGCAGGTGGGACTAGATTGGGTTGGGATATCTGGTCGGCATGGACGGTTTGGACCGAAGGATCTGTTTCCATGCTGTACATCTCTATGACTCTATAATCAATATTCAAGACCTCAGGAAGGTTCGTAATGACTGACGAATGATCTCTTGTTCACTCAGAAATGCGTTTCCATCCTCCCTTGTTTCTGTTCACTGATTTCAAACTTTGCAGTATTTTGCAGCGAGTTATTTATTTATTTCTATCATGTGGTCAGGTCTTTCGGGATCGAATTGAATTTAATATTCACAGGTTTAAAAATTAGCAGAGGACCAAACAGCTGGAAGAGAACGGAAAATTTGAAGCATAACCATTCATTTAATCTCCGGTCAACAAGTCAGACAAACTTGTTCCCACAACTTTCAGCCACTGTTTCTGAAAAAAAGCAGTACAACGTTTGTTAGGAATTACAATTAAAAAAAAAATACCTGATACTTTTCAATTCTTGACACCAGCAGCGGAGGGAAGAATTGTGATCAGTGAAAAAACTATTTACACCATTCAAAACAAACCAGATGATTCAGGCTGTCACATGGGAGGAATCAACCAATCTGAACTAAATATTAAGAGAAGCAAAGAGTTACATCGCCACCTTCCTTGGAGATGCAGGAGGGAGAACTCAATGTATCTCTGAGCAAAATGCAAACCCAGGAGGAAAATTCACGAATGACAGATGCTGGAGTTCAGCAAATAATCATTAAATGAGCAGGAACTGCTCGCAAATGCATTTTTAATTATATTATAGATATGTGAATAGTGAAATACTGCAAACTGTAATTCTGTGTTTAATTTTCAGAGGAAGTTGGAATAGTTTTTGGAGTCTATGGGTGCAGCACAAAAATTAGAAGGAATTAGAGAAAACCTAGAATGCTCTACCGTCAAATCACCTTCAAAAACATTACCCATTCCCCAATTGCTTTGTGTTAGCTATGATGGGAGGATTAAAACCATCATCGAATGATTATTATTGCCCTGAAAGAGGCCTTTCAGCCCATTACATTCATTCCAGTGCTCTACACCTGCAACACAGCTAGCCCACTTCACAAACCCTTCCCCATAGTTAGTAACTTTTTTTTCTCTTCAGGTGCTCATCTATGGATTGAGAGTTTGTCTGTCTCCTGTGTGCAAACTATCAGGATTAATAGGTCACTTTTAGATGGGAAAGATGTAACTAGTGGAATGCAAAAGGAACTGCCCTCGCCTCAATTACTTACGATCTATATTAGTGATTCAGAAGAGAGGGACAGAGTGTAGTGTATTCACATGTGCTGAAATAAAATATTAAAAACACTGTACACAAAGTTAGAAGTCACACAACACCAGGTTATAGTCTAACAGGTTTATTTGGAAGTACAAGCTTTCTGAGTGCTGCTCCTTCATCAGGTAGCTAGTGGGACAGGATCATAAGACACAGAATTTATAGAACAAGATCATAGTGTCATGCAGTTGATACGATATAATGAATAAACCTAGATTGCTGTTAAGTCTTTCCTCTTTTAGAATGGGTTGCAGTTTTCAATTCATTAATACGTAAATCCCAGAACTTCTTTTAAGTCACATTCTTGAGATAACTTAAGGTTTTAATTTTTAAAACGTGACATCTCAGCTCAGACAATGCATTAAAGGTGTGAGGTTAGAGTCTATATGTATTGCAACCTTGAGTCAGACAGGTTCTATTTCCAAATTAGGAATTTATAAAATGTCACATGGATTGACTGCCTGCAGATTGTGTGTTTTTTGAGCAAAATAGAATGTATCTGCAAACACAATTCTGTCAATGCAAACAAAATTCTGCCAATGCAAATTCATCCTATAGACTTCTATGTGCATGTGCATGCATGTTAGGGAGAGAGAGAGAGTGTGTGCATGTGTTTGTGTGTGTGCAGGTGCATGCTTGGTAGTGTGCACGTGTGATGGAGTATAAAATTGAGAGAGGGTGTGCACTTGGGTGTGAATGTGAGGGGTGTATGTGTGTGTCTGAGAGAGAGTGTATGTGTATTAGAGAGGTCTGTGTAACTGTGCGAGTATGTAAGCGTGTGTATGTGAGTGAGTGAGTGTGAGAGTATAGTGTAGTGGGGTCACCTGTAGTGTAACATGAGCCCCAGCTCCTGGTTGAGGCCATCCTCATGGATATCGAACTTGGCTATCAGCCTCTGCTCAGCCACTCTGCATTGCTGTGTATCCTGAAGTCCTACTTCAGCAGTCAGGAATATTTGGCCTTGGATCTTCAGGTGACCATCCTCCAAGGCAGACAATGGGATACGCAACAATGCAGAGCGGCCGAACAGAGGCTGATAGCCAAGTCCGATAACCATGATGATGGCCTCAACTGGGACCTGGGAGCTCATGTCACACTACAGGTGACCCCACTACACAATACCCTCTCTCTCTCACACACACACACACACACACACACACACACACATATACACATCCACACAACCTTACATACTCACACAGTCATGTAGACTCTCACTCAGACACACACGTACACCCCACACTCACCCTCTCACAGGTTTATACTCCATCACATTCATGTACACACACACTACCTAGCATGCACACATGCACCTGCACGCACACATGCACCTGCACGCACACACACACACACACACACACTCACTCTCTCTCTCTTACATGCATACACACACACATGCAAGTCTATGGGATGAATTTGCATTTATGGAATTGTGTTTGCAGAAACATTCTATTTTGCTCAAAAAGCACACAATCTGCACACAGTCAATGCATATATGACATTTTATGCATTTCTACTTTGGAAATAGAACCAGTCTGACTCAAGGTTGGATTACATGCAGACACTAACCTCACACTTTTGATGCATTTTACGAGCTGAGATGTCACCTTAAGTTATCTAGGGAATGTGACTTGAAAGAAGTTCTGGGATTTACATATTAATGAACCGAAACCTGCAACCCATTCTAAAAGATGAAAGACTTAACAACAATCTAGGTTTGTTCAATATATAGAGTCATAGAGATGTACAGCATGGAAACAGACCCTTCGGTCCAACCCGTCCATGCCGACCAGATATCCCAACCCAATCTCGTCCCACCTGCCAGCACCCGGCTCATATCCCTCCAAACCCTTCCTATTCATATACCCATCCAAATGCCCCTTAAATGTTGCAATTGTACCAGCCTCCACCACATCCTCTGGCAGCTCATTCCATACACGTACCACCCTCTGCGTGAAAAGGTTGCCCAGTCGGTCTCTTTTATATCTTTCCCCTCTCACCCTAAACCTACACCCTCTAGTTCTGGACTCCCCGACCCCAGGGAAAAGACTGTCTATTTAACCTATCCATACCCCTCAAATTTTGTAAACCTCTAGAAGGTTACCCCTCAGCCTCTGACGCTCCAGGAAAACAGGCCCAGCCTGTTCAGCCTCTCCCTGTAGCTCAGATCCTCCAACCCTGGCAACATCCTTGTAAATCTTTCCTGAACGCTTTCAAGTTTCACAACATCTTTCCGATAAGAAGGAGACCAGAATTGCACACAATATTCCAACAGTGGCCTAACCAATATCCTGTACAGCCGCAACATGGCCTCCCACCTCCTGTACTCAATACTCTGACCAATAAAGGAAAGCATACCAAATGCCGGCTTCACTATCCTATCTACCTGCGACTCCACTTTCAAGGAGTTATGAACCTGCAGTCCAAGGTCTCTTTGTTCAGCAACACTCCCCAGGACCTTACCATTAAGGGTATAAGTCCTGCTAAGATTTGCTTTCCCAAAATGCAGCACCTCGCATTTATCGGAATTAAACTCCATCTGCCACTTCTCAGCCCATTGGTCCATCTGGTCCAGATCCTGTTGTAATCCGAGGTAACCCTCTTTGCTGTCCACTACACCTCAAATTTTGGTGTCATCTGCAAACTTACTAACTGTACCTCTTATGCTCACATCCAAATCATTTATGTAAATGACAAAAAGTAGAGGACCCAGCACCGAACCTTGTGGCACTCCACTGGTCACAGGCCTCTAGTCTGAAAAACAACCCTCCAACATCACCCTCTGTCTTCTACCTTTGAGCCAGTTCTGTATCCAAATGGCTGGTTCTCCCTGTATTCCATGAGATCTAACCTTGCTAATCAGTCTCCCATGGTGAACCTTGTTGAACGCCTTACTGAAGTCCATATCGATCACATCTACTGGTCTGCCCTCAATCTTCTTTGTTACTTCCTCAAAAAACTAATCAGGTTTGTGAGACATGATTTCCCACGCACAAAGCCATGTTGACTATCCCAAATCAGTCCTTGCCTTTCCAAATACATGTACATCCTGTCCCTCAGGATTCCCTCCAACAACTTATCCACCACTGAGGTCAGGCTCACCGGTCTATAGTTCCCTGGCTTGTTCTTACCACCTCCTTAAATAGTGGCAGCACGTTAGCCAACCTCCAGTCTTCCAGCACATCACCTGTGACTACAGATGATACAAATATCTCAGCAAGAGGTCCAGCAATCACTTCGAACTTCCCACAGAGTTCTCAGATACACCTGATCAGATCCTGGGGATTTATCCACTTTTAACCATTTCAAGACATCCAGCACTTCCTCCTCTGTAATCTGGACATTTTGCAAGATGTCACCATCTATTTCCCTACAGTCTATATCTTCCATATCCTTTTCCACAGTAAATCATATCAGTTGCATGACACTATGATCTTGTGCTATAAATTCTGTGTCTTATGATCCTGTCTCAGTAGCTACCTGATGAAGGAGCAGTACTCCAAAAGCTAGGACTTCCAAATAAACCTGTTAGACTATAACCTGGTGTTGTGTCATTTTTAACTTTGTCCACCCAGTCCAACACCGGCACCTCCTCATTACTGTAAACAAAGCATTTCCTGATGTCAACATTGGTCCTTGTTATTCGAAAGCTGAGAACAACATTGGCTTCAACAATCTATCCACTTACATGTACCTGTTACTGGAAGCAACCCTTGTGAAAATATTTGGCACTCGCTCACATCCTTCCTAAAACGCACTGCCCAACATTACACAAACTGGGTTGAATTTTCCCTTTCAAGTTTCACAACATCTTTCTGAAAGGAAGGAAACCAGAATTGGACACAATATTTCCAAAAGTGGCCTAACCAATGTCTTGTACCAGCGGCCTTAAGTGACCAGGCCTCTTCATTCCTGTGCCATGATTAACTCCATTTCACAAACAGGAGGAGAACAGTGGCAGCATTTTATAGCCCAAATTACTTCCTCATTTGTGAAGGTTAGGGGTATCCCACATATTATGGTGCTCCACCCCACCCATCACACTTAGTTTTATAAATAGTGAAAATCCCAGCCGAGGCTTTAAAATGCTCCTGTCACATGATCACAAATGGACAGGCCAATGAAGAAACTGGAAAATACACTGCAAAAATGGAGAAATGATTGCAATAATTTGAAACGTTCAATTCAACATATCCTATATAAGTAGATGCAGGGCAATTCATTTTCTGCTGGTGGCACTGTTGAGCTATTCCATGTAAACCTGAATCACAAATAGGATTTTTTTAAGATTTGGAGATGCCGGTGTTGGACTGGGGTGTACAAAGTTAAAAAATCACAACACCAGGTTATAGTCCAACAAGTTTATTTGGAAGCACTAGCTTTCTGAGCGCTGCTCCTTCATCAGGTGGTTGTGGAGGACACAATTGTAAGACACAGAATTTATAGCAAAAGTTTACAGTGTGATGTAACTGAAATTGTACATCAAAAAATACCTTGATTGTCTGTTGAGTCTTTCATCTGTTCGAATACCATGAGAGTTTCACTTCTTTCATGTGTAAATCACAAAACCTTTTTTTTAAAAAAGTTAGTTATCCTGAGAATGTAACCTTTTTTAAAAAAAAAGTTTTGTGATTTACACATGAAAGAAGTGAAACTCTCATGGTATTCGAACAGATGAAAGACTCAACAGACAATCAAGGTATTTTTCGATGTACAATTTCAGTTACATCACACTGTAAACTTTTGCTATAAATTCTGTGTCTTACAATTGTGTCCTCCACAACCACCTGATGAAGGAGCAGCGCTCCAAAAGCTAGTGCTTCCAAATAAACCTGTTGGACTATAACCTGGTGTTGTGTGATTTTTAACTTGGGATTTTTTAAAAAAACTGTATTTCAAGAGTCACAAACTAGCAGTCTTAGCTGATTCTATTTCAGGGTAAGTTTCTTTCCCCAAAAAATTTTGCACTAAACTTGAAACATTCCTCTTCAGGGATGAATATTTCCCATGTAGAATAGTTAAATAAAACTTATTTCAGAGGATTAAAGGTAACAAAAGAACTAGGAAGCCCAATAAGCTTACTGCTCAATAAGTAAAAAAGTGCTGTGGTCACGTGTTAAGTGAGCTCATTAAGATGGATGATAAAATCACTGCGACCTGTAAGATTAATCAGAATTTGTTTTTTGGAAAAAGTTCCTTACAAGTTATACTGAGGTGCAAACTGAATGGTTGTTTTAAACAAACCATGAGAGGCTGAATTATTAAGCAATGAACATAATCTCCTTAAATCTGATAATTCTAGATAATGGCAACTGTGGCAGTAAATCCCACCAATATGACCAAGTTAAATCCACATAAGGCAAAAGCATTTCACAACATCTTCATCAATTCAAGAATGTTGAAGCTAAATTTAATTCCACTGACCAATGTGGCAGTAATACGAAATTCAAGGAATTGAGAGTGTAGGTACCACCACATGTCTTCATAGATTTTCCCCAGTTCCACAATATTCTAACATATATGTAATGCCATAACATAGTATGCTTCTTTCAGAAAGTTGGCATTTGATTTCAGAGAAACAAAGAACTGCTTTAAAGATTGTTAAAATGCCACTTGACATTTCAAACAAAGGGTGAGAGCAAAATGTCAATAGATACTTAAAAGCTGTTCAGTGACAGAAGAAAATATTCTAAATTTTCCGACTTGCATGGAAACAAGCAACTGCTGTCAGACATTGCATAATTAGAAAGGCTAATGTTTAATATTTATAAAGACAGATTATTAATATTTTTGACTCAACAACAGATTCATGTTTTGACTTGTCTTAAAGTGATTTCACTTGGAGTGAGATTGTACTTTCATACTTGTGCAGAATCCTGTTCACATGGTTTTGCCTTTGGAATGTCATTGTAAATGGATATTTCTTAGATCATCTAATTAACCAAATGAATTATGAAAAGTATACATTGTCTAACAAATTCTACTCCATTTTTTATTTGTTACCAACAGTGTAAATAACATCATTCCAGCATCAGATCAGGAATTCAGTTCCAGACTGGGCCTTTGATAAACAGACACAAAGAAATGTCACAGTCTCAGAATTTCAGAGCGACCATCAGTGGAGCTGTGAAAGAAACACTAGTTTGAGACTGGAGAATCGGTTCAAGACCTTGGGGATAGGTTCATTGGTATTACAGAGGCAGGCAAGTCAGCTAACTTGCACTTTTTCTAGAGTCCATGCCCAAAAGAAATTGAGGTCCAACTGAGGTAAATGCTATGATTCAAACTAGAGCTGACTCAGAAACCCAGATCATTGCAACCTTCCCACTTTCTTTTGGAGCAATTGTTCAGCTGGGCACAGGTCTGTTTTCATCATTAGCCAAGAATTACAGAAGGTTTTAATTCGTATAACTGTCCTGGCTGACTATTCAGGTAAGTGAGTTGGAACCTCTCTGACTCTAGCTCAGAATTGCAGACTTCCTTTGGGAGGGATCCTTGGCCAATCGTGCAGAGCCAGCCACGTCAGGACTTCTTTATAGATCCTGATGCCCAATTCCAGTCTGCACTGCTACAATGACCATCTGCCTTGGGCCACTTATATCTGTGGCTTTGTTAGCTTTTGCATTCTGGTTCACCTCCTGTCTTTTCGTAGCTCTCCCTTCACTCAAAGACATTTACTAATTGATTTATATACACTTAGCACATGGATTCCTCTTGATTTCATCCAAGTGGTTTGGTCTGTATTGTTCATTTCATGACTGACTCTGCATCACTTTTGGGACTTTCTTCCAAAGGTCCACATTAGACTATAATGCCAGGAGGAAGTAATGGGCACAATTTTCAGTCCACTTGTTGGAATTAACCAAAACCCCAATAGTACCTCAACTTCTCTAAGTTTCTGGTGTTAGAAAAGTGTAACTGCAGGGATGCCCCTGCTGTTGGCAGTATTCCAGCAAATTTGATATTGTGGAGATCTGTAACACTCAAATTATCTATTCTTCCAGTTAAAAGACAAAACCAGTTTCCTCCTTACCATAAACAGAAGAGACACCATAACCCTCTGTCCAAACAGTAAACTCCCATTTTAGAATTAGAGGGGGAAAAAACGTTCCTTTGTCAGCAACACTTCAGAATGTAAACAAAGAATCAAAGCAGAAATATGTTCTGAGAATGTCATGTAAGAATCCTGTAGATGTGCAACTAAGATTAATTCCATCATTAAAATTTACAAAACCTGCACACAAGTTCTAGTAATTTACAGGAAAGGAAGCATGTACTTACAAGAAGGAAAATATTTTAGCAACATATAGTAATAAATCTTTATTTGATAATACCATACTTTTCCATGAATCCAATCCACATGGAACTTACTACATGAATTATACAGAATAACAAACACATGCAGCAAATGTTTCTCATCATCGTTTTTATGTGTACAGATCAAACAAATTGCAAGTCTCTGACTTTTTTCGAACAATCTTTGCAAAACATCAAAGCCTTAAATTATGTAAGTCCATTCTGAACACTTATTACTTAAAAAGCATAGCTTTAAAGGAATTATAAGTTAAACATTCTATTAATAAAACCTTTAAAAAAGAATTACAGAAGAAATAGATCAAATCTTATCATCTGGGCAATAAGTACAAAGATACTTCAAGAATGTAGAAAAATAACTTTTGGTATGCGACATTCTATCCAGAGTGTTATTAAAACTCATTTTTTTTGTACTGGTAATCGTAAAAGAATGTTAATTGTGAAAGAAATATTCACGAAGTATTTACAAGGCAGCTGTACTACAGGTGAACTACGAATATTTCAATGCTTTTAAAATTGGATCCAATGTTTTTTTTTGAAAGCTCTGAACTATCTGCCTGCAAATAATATCTCAAAAGAACATGGCAATAAATCAAATGTGATTGATAGTCCTCTCTGCTGAATTTCCACATCTCATGTTAACATACAAACTGGGCTGGATTTTATGGAGATCACCACGGGAGGAGCACAGTGACTGGGCCCACTTAATCACTGGAGAGGCCTAAAGTCTGGCTGTAGTGAAAATCTATGAATATGTTGGAGGCAGGAATGGGCCATGGTAGGTGGGTGGTGTGAGGGGACTTACTTGTGAGCCAGTTGCCAATTAGGCTCACTAAATTTGAACCAATTTACACTAATTATCCCTGAACTTACTGGAATTTAATGACGGCTCAGGGATGACATGCAGGTTTCATGGCTTTCCCCTATATGCAGAAGGTCAGCAGGCAAACCTGGTCTTCTGGGAGCTGCAGGGTGGCTCCGCCCTTTTTTAAAAGAGTACTTGGTTCCTTATCAAATGAACCACTACTGGGCAGGGGTCAGTCACAGAAAGTGGGCTCGAAACACCCTGCACCATCCACCTTATGATTCCCACCCCACCCTTCACTTATCCGTGGCCTGTGATCAGTGATCCTCTGCCTCGCTTTAGATACATTACTAGCAGCAGTCTCCTTCCAGTCTTGCACCACTTTTGAAGGAGCGCTACTGGCCTTTGAGCTCTTGGCAAGGTGGGGTTTCCACACTGGTGTGTTGAACCTCAGTGAGGGCCTGTCACCAATCCCTTCATCAGGTGCAGCTCCCTCTTGTGGCAACGTGGGTTTCCCACTTGTTCTCCAACTGATGGGCTGGACCACATCAATAGTATTTAATCCAACCCAGTAAAAGAGATTAACCATATCACCCTGATGATGGTTATTGTGCTGCAGTGGTAGTACCCCTACCTCTGAGCCAGAGGGCTTAGCTTCAAGTACCACCTGTTTCACACGTGTCATAACAGGTTGATTTAAAAATATCAATAATTCTGAGGACTGACAACATTCTACAGTTCAAAAGGAAATACCTTTTTTGTTTTGCAACTGAGTATTTTTCCAGTTTCCAATCTTTTTAAAAATGCTATTTTTTTGTGGAAGCCAAAAATTCTGGAAACGCAACAGGCCAGCAACATCTGTGAATCAAGGAAAATAGGCTTCATCTTTCAGGTCTGCATATGTAATGAAAGGTTATGAGACTGGTACCTTCCTCCTTCTCTTCAGAGATGCCACTGTCATGTTTGTTGAGTGTTTCTAACATTTTGTATTTTCATTTCAGATTTCCAGCATCTGCAATATTGCTCCTTGCGATCCAATTTTAAAAAGCTATATAGTAAAAGCCTAAAACTCTGCATAATCTTGATGCTACCTTGTCTTGGAGATTTCAAAATTACATAAAGAAGGTTCAATAACTAACTCTAATCACACTAATAAAAATCTATTTTGATATAATATTGGCAACTCCACCAAAATACATTAATGGTTTATCACCAGCATTTACCAAAATGCCATTAACACTGCAATTGTTTTTATAGAACATTGGGCTAAGCAAAAAATAAGTTGGATTTTGTCGATAAAATGAAAGAATACATTGAGATAACTATTTTAAAAAAAGATTATTCAAAAACTAACCTAGTGCATCAAGCAATTTATTGCATTATGATGGATCATGGAAAGAAATCAGAGGACTACAAATAAAAACAAAGATATAGATTCTTGAACATCTTCTGGCATTCAGTAAAATGGATAACCTGTCCCTTAAAACTATTCATCCACAATTTCCCCATGTCCTCCATCCTCCATTACCATAGCTAAAAAAACCTCCATCTTAAAACCTTCAATTGACCCCAAGGTCAAGAGTTTCCAATTTCTACCACACTCTCGAATAACACGGTAATAAAGGGTCAGGTCTTCCAGTCAGCAATTGTTGCTGACTGCAAGCGTCATTAAATCCCTACCTTTTGGATCTTTGCATCTGTGCTTTTTTGTCCAGTAGCGATCTCTCACCACAGCCATCCGCAAAGAACAAGATGATGAGGAACACTCCATTTTTCCGCACACCAACCATTGCGATCAGGTAAATTTTAAGGACTCAAGGCTTTTAATAGTGAGATCAGTGAGTGACTGAATGGGTGTTTGGTTAAATCGGGTGGGATAGGATGTCTCATGGTAAGGTAGACTCTGCCTTTACTAACTTATGCCAGAATTCAACAACAGGACAACATTACTGTTTGTATCTGGGTAAGCATCACACAAGAGGCAGTGCAATGTGCGTGTGGATCAGGACTCCCAAAAGATCCTGATATGCAACAGCGGCGAGTATCTCAATGTTCATGATGCTGGTGTCAAAAGATCTGGCCCAATATTTTAAAGACTACAAGAAAGAGTTCATTTCATCTAATCTTTTCAATCCAAATATCATTTAAAATAAGTGGTTGAGTAATTTCTGAATTTTATAGACTTGATTTTAGCTGAATTTCAATACGCAAAAAGTAAAATATTAACAAATTGTAAACTGCCCATCTTAGCAATTCCATGGGCAAAATATATTTTAACTATTTATCAATTATACATACCAGACAAAGCATCTTTGCAGGATGCAATGTTTAACTAAAGTTTGATTAGGAAACATTATATTTATGTAATAATTAGAAAGAAGAAAACAAATGGTCCCTATCGTGAATTAACCATTGCTTTTGTTTTTGAGACTGCAGATTCAAATGTTTTATTAAAATTTATGTTCTCATGATATATAGGTGTCACTGGTTAGGCCAGCATTAATTGCCCTGGAGAAGGTCTATTGAGCTGCCTTTGTGAACTGCTGCATTCCTTTCGTGGTGCACACACACTCAGTGCTGTCAGGAAGGGAGCTCCAGGATATTCACTGAGCAATAGTGGGATAAAAAAAAAAAGAAGTGTGGTGTGGAAGGAATCTTGTTGCATTGCTGCAGTGCATTTTGTAGATTGTACACACAGCTACCACTCCATAATGGTGGTGAAGGGAGTAAATGTTAAAGGTGACGGATGTGGTGCTGATCCAGTGGTCTGTTTTGGCTGATGGTGTCAAGCTTCCCAGTGCTGTTAGAGCTGCACTCATCCAGTTAAGTTGAGAGTACTCCATCACACAGTATTCCATCACACTCCTGATTTTTGCCCTGTTGTAGTGAACAGAATTTGGCAAGTCAGGAAGGGAGTTACTCAGAATCCAAGTTTTGAAGTTGCTTTTATTGGCACAGTATTTATGTAGCTGGACCAGTTCAGTTTCTGGTCAACGGTAACTTCCAAGATGTTGATAGTAATGAAATTCAATTATGGTAGGAAATTCAATCGGTGTCATTGACTGTCAAGGGGAGATGATTAAACTCTGTCTTTCTGGAGACAGTTATTGCTTGGCACTTGTATGGCGCTAATGTTACTTGTCACTTAACTGCCCAAGTTGGAATGTTGTCAAAGTCTTGCTACATATGGCTTCAGTATTTGAGGAGTAATAAATGGTGCTAAACATTGTACAGTCATCAGCAACTATCCCTACTTCTGACCTTATAATGGAGGACAACTGGATTGATGGGATGAATATCTTCTTTCTCTATTGAGGCTAAGGATTCTAGTTATGATGTTACAGTTGTGCAGTTATAATGCTGTTCTCAACTGTCATAGATTTAAATAATAAAGCTGTTTTGATATCTGCTAATTGGAAATCTTGCTTGGAGAGAAACATTTAAAAAAAGACATCACACTGGTGTAACAAACATGGCTCTGGGAGGACCTCCCTAAACCTTTTTGATTCTCCATCTTAAATCTTTACAACACTTCTTAGAATCAAGTTTTGGTCACCTTTCTCCTGAGGGCTCATTAAATTGTCTAACAACATTCCACACAAGTGCCCGGGACTGTTTTATATGTTACATGAAAAATGTAAATGCTAATTGTTGTGGTGGGATGGGGAATGATGCTGGGAAAAGGAAAAGAAAGGTTTAATCTGTATCTGGCAGCATTATCTGCACAATGTGCTGGAAGCAAATGCTGGGTACCTAGCAATGACAAGAGTTCCATTCCCAATATAAACATCTCTTGCTGAACACAAAAAAAGTTTAAAGAAAAAAGAAGTTTAGATGATCACAATACCCATTATAATTAAGGCCTTAATGATAATCAATATCATGGCTCATAGTTGGTTAATATTTTACTGTTGTATGTTATGATGACAACCATTATGGAAGAAAGAAGAAATATAACTTGCAAAAGGAATAAATATTCAAACTCTTTCAGCATTGATTACCTTTCAGCTTACGACATATTTCTATCATGCAAAGTCTAAAATTGCAATATTAAGTTATCATGGCAGACTTATTAAATTAGATCAAGAATAGAGTCTGCAATTCTTAAAAACAACAGCACTTCCGAATAAAATTGGGAGGTGTGTTATTTCTGGACACGAATGCAAATGCACTACTCTAGGCCTTCAAGGGTGAAAAATACTTACAAATAAGTGGAGGAGTCAATCCTCACATTTAACACAGACTATACCAAATACTTTCAATGCTGCAGCTTTCTAAAACAAACCAAAGTGCATTTCAAATTCTAGTCAGAGAAATGCACACTGTACAGCTGGTGCCAAAATGCAAGAAAAGTATATGCCATGTTACATACAGGTAACACCACACAGTAAGCAAACAGACCTGCGATATTGGACAGAAGAAATTTGGGTTATATTTTTCATATTATAGACAACACTTATATGTGAATTTTCAGATGAATAGTGAGTTTGATGGAATAAAATTATGGATCCTCTACATCCAGAAACTCTTTCTTGGGTTGATTTACACCTCGGTACCATGCACAGGAGTCATCGCTCCTCTTAACGCAAGAATAGTGCTTGGACTGACGTCCATTAATGCTTTTCCCGGTCACCCAGTCTGTCCACAGGCACTCACTTCGAGAGGTAATGTAGCAAGGAATGGATGGACATCTGATAATCTAATGAGGAAAAGAGCAAACAGAATTGTGTGAAATTAGTAAATTCGCAATGATAGCATTTATTTGATTGCTATGCATATAGTTTGTTAACATAGCTAACCAGGAGCAGTACTGCATTTAAGAAATTGGTATAGGTCATATGACTCAGCCTACTCTGCTGTTTGCTAAAATCATAGTTGATCGTCTATCTCAATTCCACTTCCCCACCAGCTGAGCTCAGTCATTAAACTTCATTCTGCAGTGGTTATTCACAGCATTCTTATCCGTTCTGATGAAAAAGTCATTGATCTGAAATGCCAACTCAGTTCCTCTCTCCGCAGTTGCTCGGCCTTGCTGAGGATTTACAACATCTTCTGATTTTAAAATGTTCTTGTCACTGGTATCTTGACATCAATTATGGCAGAAGTGGTGAGAACGCTGGGCTCCTTGGTTTATGATAGACTGGTAGCCTATTGGATAGGCTTTCTTCCCCACCACTACACAACCACCAGCTGCCCCAGCAGGAGTCCCACATTCAGCAGGGACTGTTAGGCTCTTGGTTGCATGCATGTTAAGATTATGGCCATTTGACTGTGTTCACAAATAACTCCATTTTGGTGCTGGTGGTGAGGATTAGAGATCTTCAAAGCCTTACATGCTTGCACAAGTCATAAACAGCAAATCCAACAAGAAGTTCTGGATAAATATTCAGGCGGCCTAGTGGTATCATTGGTGGACCATTAATCCAGAAAGCCAGGTGATGACCAGGGGTTTGCATTCAGCCATGACAAACAGCAGCATTTGAATTCAATAACAAAAACTCTGAAATTAAGAGTCTAATAATGACCATGAATCAATTTGCTGATTGTTAGGGAAACCCATTTGGTTCAGTAATGTCCTTCAGGGAAGGAAACTGCCATCCTGACCTGGTCTGGCCTGGCCTACATGTGACTCCAGACCCATAGTAATGTGGTTGACTCTCAACTGCACTCTGAGCAATTAGGGATGGACAACAAATGCTGGTCTAGCGAGAAACACCCCCATCCCATGAACAAAACAAGAAACTGGCATTTATCTATAATCTTTTATCTACTCAATGTTCTGAAATACTTCATTGTAAATTTAAATTTAGTGAAGGAACAGGTGCAGAGGAGGTTTACCAGGATGTTGCCTGGTATGGTAGAAAGATCGTATGAGGAAAGGCTGAGGCACTTGGGGTTGTTTTCATTGGAGAAAAGAAGGTTTAGGGGTGACTTGATAGAGGTGTATAAGATGATTAGGGGTTTAGATAGGGTCGACAGTGAGAATCTTTTTCCTCGTATGGAGTCAGCTATTACAAGGGGGCATAGCTTTAAATTAAGGGGGGGTAGGTATAGGACAGATGTTAGGGGTAGGTTCTTTACTCAGCGAGTCGTGAGTTCATGGAATGCCCTGCCAGTAGCAGTGGTGGACCCTCCCTCATTATGGGCATTTAAGCGGGCATTGGATAGGCATATGGAGGATAGTGGGCTAGTGTAGGTTAGGTGGGCTTGGATCGGCGCAACAGCGAGTGCCGAAGGGCCTGTACTGCGCTGTATTCTTCTATGTTCTATGTTCTAAGTCAGTAACTTATTATCAGGACAAACACAGCACAGTAATGAGATAAATGGTCACAATCGGTTTTTGATGGCTGGAGCTGGATGCTGATTCAAACATAGAAAATACCACATTGTATTTGTTTCAAAGAATCCCTACAGTGTGGAAACAGGCCATTTAGCTGAACAAGTCCACACCAACCCTCTGAAGAGTATCCCATTCAGACCCATTCCCCTACTCTATTACTCTACATTCCCCATGATTAATGCACTTAACCTACACATCCCTAAACACTATGGGCAACTTAGCATGGTCAATTCACCTAACTTGCACATCTTTGGACTGTGGGAGGACACCAGAGCAGCCAGAGGAAACCAATGCAGAAACGGGGAGAATGTGCAAACTCCACACAGATGGTCTTCTGAGGGTGGAAACAAACCTGGGTCCCTGTCACTGTAAGGTGGCAGTGCTAACCACTGAGCCACCATTTATGTCTCCTGGTCAGTACGAAAGTAGAGCTTTAAAGAGACATGGTCATGATATCATCACTGCATCATAGCATGTGACCTTATATTCTCTTCCCCTGGATCAACTGAAGCATGACATGCTACTGGAAGCAGGTGCCTATGTTGTAACACTATAGCTTAGCATTAGCTCAGCCACTTGTGCCTGCAGAATTGTTTGTACGTAACAGCTAGATTTGAAAATGTCTATTGGATACTTCAGTTTCATGACATCCCTGTCCAGTTTCCTCATTTTTACGGGATGACTAAATCAGTTGCAATAGGTAAAACACCCAACTGGAAACAAACTCACATAATGCCCTCATCTTTGCATGACGAGGGCCTCTGTTTAACACCTCATCCGACACTATAACACTACCCTCAGCACTGTGCACAAGAACGAGCCTAGACTATATCTCGACTCTGGTGAGGGTGTTACCATTGAATCAATTAGAATGCTAAGAGCCTTTACAAGGCCAATTTAGAAAGGTGTGGACACTAACTGCAGATGGTGAACAAAAATGTTAAGAGCATTTCCAAAAGATTATATTGAGGATTAATGGGCATGGAAAATTGTTTGTCAGCGTTCCCACTGACTGTGGAGCAAATGTAAAAGCAGCTGGCAAAAAAAACTGAAAACAAAATAAATGAGGAAGAAATTCAATCTATGGGAAAGTTTCCAGTTGAAACCATTGGCAATCTCAACATCTTAAAGAGTATCATACAGTATAACAAATCATAACATTTTAACATTGGGCTTAATCCATGGGCCTGCGGACTCGGTGTCTCAAGGACCCATTCAAATGTGGGCCACATGTCAGTTTAGTGGCCACGGGAAATGGTGTGCAAGCCATGTTCATCTGGGTCTAACAATAAATTATTTTGCTACAACTGAGCTGTAGAATGCATGGTCCATTCCTGATAGAAAGGACGTTACATGTTGAGCTCATGTCTCTTAGCCTGGATGTTTCAAATTATATGACAAGTTGGTCCATATTGCCAGGTGTGACAGAAATGGAGTCTGTTCTAGATGTACACGCATACAAAATCTTGGGCCTGAAGATTACTTTTTTGACTCAGTTGCGTCAAGTTTTTTGGAGGGATTCTCACCCATAAGGCCAAACAAGATTTCTAGTCGTATTCACCAAACACTTCATTAACTACCTATCCAGCACTCCTGTCTGATTCTAGCCCTATCGTAATTCCACATGGTACTCCCAGGGAAACCCACCACTCACCAAATATCTGTCGAAAAGACCAGCAAACCCTGCACTCGCACCACACTTAAAAGGATGATGTATAATCTGGAATTCTGAAACTGCTCCTCTTGCTCAAGGACAGAGTTGGAAGATGTCGGAGATGGGGATAATGGCATCACAATTCCCTCAACAGAGCTGGAGGTTTTGATCAACAGGGCTGGTGCAAAGGAGAGAGGGTCCTCTTCCCGGGGACCAGTAGTTCAGGCTGTGACACCAGACCCTATCACCTGGCTCGACATTAAAGCAGTGTTCACTGTTCAGAGGAAGAGTCAGCAGTGCCATCAGTAAGTCAATGAAACTCTCTGACCCTGCAGGGTAAGTGCCACAACTTTCTCTGTGCACACACACTCTATCTCTGCTGCTGCACTCACCTCAGTCTAAGACTCGTGATGTACCAGTCTCACTATTGCCTACAACATCTTCCTTTATTCGCTTTCATATCTCCCACAACCTTCCCTGATATGGTCACTGCATGCACACCCACTCCCTCAGACACCTTGGAAAAAAGTGAGGACTACAGATGCTGGAGATCAGAGTCAAGAGAATGTGATGTTAGCAAAGCACAGCACAGCAGGTCAGGAAGCATCCAAAGAGCAGGGGCAAAAAAATGCAGCGTTTCAGGCAAAAGCCTTTCAAGGATGAGGCTTGTGGGCCAGGGAGGATGAGAGATAAATGGGAAGGGAGTGGGGCTTGGCGGGGGCTGGGGGCAGGAGGGGGTTAGCTGAGAAAGTGATAGGTAGATGAAGGTGGGAGGGAAAAATGATAGGTCAGAGAGGAATGTGGAGCAGATAGATGGGAAGGAAGATGGACAAGTCAAGAGGACATGTAGAAACTGCAGCCAATATTTGACCACCTGCATTTCTTAACTGTTTTGAAAGAAAAAAGCTTCACTAACCCAAAAAAGGAAAAAACACAGTTAAGATAAAAATGAATTTTGTGGTTGCCAACCTTAATTTCAACAGAACCATTTAGATCAGAAAGATCTTACCTTTCACTCAAGTCTATGTTCAATGAGCTGATGTCAGCACTGAAGCTAATGACAAGATTGCCATCCACAGCACAACGTTTAGGTTATCCAATGGGGTAACCAAGTAGCCATAGAAGTCTGCTCACAATTTCCTTCTCACAGCACCAGGGACCCAGGTTCATTTCCAGCCTTGGGATACTTTCTTGCTGTGTCTGTGTGGGTTTCCTCCAGGAGCTCTGGTTTCCTCCCACAATCCAAAGATGTGCAGGTTAGGTGAATTGGCCATGCTAAATTGCCCATTGTGTTCAGTTATGGAAAGGTTAGGTGCATGAGTCAGGGGTAAATGTAGAATAGGTCTGGGTGGGATACTCGGAGGGTCGGTGTTGACTTATTGGGCCGAAGGGCCTGTTTCTACACATAGGGATTCTAATTCCACTTGTAAACATAGCATCTTGCATTTTACAATAATTTCGATTTTAGGTTTTGATGAAACCTCCACATGGAGAACTCACTGTCCCAAATGTAATATTCTGACTGACTATCTGAATGTATAAAATAATTACAGCCATTTGCATATCCTCCAATTTACAGAAAGATAAATTGAGAAACCAATCTAACTCAAGATGCACCAACCTTTAAAGCTCATGAGGAAATCATGATCCAAATAATATTTTCATTACAGATCACTTTCTTGATTATTGTATCATTTGTATTCTCTTACCTTACAATCACATCCCATTTGGTATCTCTGGTTCAGGCTTTTCTTCTGTGTGGGAGTTAACATGTCCCATTGCTTAATAAAATCACAGAGTGTGATTAACATCTTTCCATCTTCACCCAGTTTACCTATGGACATATAAAAATAAAAGCCATTGTCTTTTATTGTTTTATGATTTGTACAAATTGCAAAAGAAAACACTTTAAGCCAAGTCGCGAATGATTTGCAGTTACTAATCTGGGAATTTGAATTTGAACGATTTTGGATACCTGAATTGGATTTTCTCAAAAAGATAATGAAAGGACATGAGGATAGTTATCTTAAACAAGGAATTTCTTTAGAGCAGTCAAAATGTCTTGTGATAACTGCATATTTTTGGAACTCATCTGTCTGGATTTATAACCATCAGGCTTCAGTTTCAGATATTGTTTTGAAATAGTTGATAAGAAAACTGCTATTAAAAAAACAAATTCGCAGCTCAGCTTTCCTGTTCCTGGAAAACGGGCCTTATTGTGACGGGACCCTAGCCAGTTGTTTCTCGAAAAGAAGACTGAAAAAAAAAACTTGACAACATTTCCTGAAAGACTGCATCTTTGGCAACTGTCTGTGTTCAGCAACATTTGTCTTTGTGCATCACCATATCAGCCATCCCAATATTCCAAACGGAGGAACAAGGATTGGAGTAGGCCATTTAGTCAGAGTTCATAGGGTGATAGAGAGTGAGCAGGGCTTTTTTTAAAAAAAAAAGTTGTTGCATAGTCATATATTTGTGAAGCTTACATAGAACATTGTAGGATACCATGATCTCTCTTTGCAATCTCTTCCTATTTATACAATGTACTTATATTTTATTATTCTAGTCAAAATGAATAATTTCACATTTTCCATATTATACTATATTTGCCAGATCTTTGCCCACTCAATCTCTTTTGTACTCTGCATATGCGTTCTTCATAACTTACTTTCTTTACTTTTCTTTGTGTCAACAAATTTGGAAACCATCCAAGTCACTTACGGACTTAAAAACTGTTGGATACCATGACTTAATCTTTTCAACCTTAAAAAAGACCCATATATGCCTACTCTTTGCTTTCTGGTCAACCTTCTATCTACGTCAACATGCTACTCCAATATGTGCTTTGTTTTCCCACAATCTTTGAAAACGTACTTTATCAAATGTGCTCTGGAAACTTAAGTGCAGTTCAGTCATCCATTTCCCTTTATCCACGTGTTACTTCCATAAGCTCATTGGATAAATTGGTCAAATATGATTTCCTTTTCTCAAAAAGGAGTGAATACCTTGAACACTTCAAAGTGACCTGCTGTAACGTCTTTACTCTTATTTTCGAACATTTTTTCAACTGACAGCTATCAAGGTACGTGAGGAGTTTTGTGTTCTGACTCCCTACATTTTTGAATCAAGGAATTATGTTTGCTGTCTTCCAATCTAATGGGATGTTTCCAGAGCAGGGGGACGTTTTGGAAAATTAAAACCTATGCAGCAATTTTCTCACTTGACACTTCTGTTAAGATCCGAGGATGAAAACCACCAGGTCCCAGGCACTTGTCAACACATGTTGCCAACAATTTACTCACTGCCACTTCCCTGATGAGTGTAATTTTCCTCAGTTCCTCCCTCCCTTTCATTTCCTCATTTGTAGCTTCTTGTGGAATGTTGCTTTGAACCTCTGCAGTGAAGACTGATGCAAAATCGTTTATTTTTAAAATATTTAGGAAAACTCTAATTCTGTTTTTATACTTCTGGGAACCCCTATCATACTGGCATTCAAAACAAAAATTTATTGACCAAAATCAATTTTTCTTTTGTTAAGGGAATCTCTGGAGAGGTGATAAAACAAAAATCAGAGAAACATCCATTCAGCGAGAACTAAGAATTCTACAAACTTTGCTACTTTGATGATATAAGACATCAACAAACAGCAGTGGGCTCAGGCTCAATTAGAAGAACTCCAACACTCTAAGCAACATTTTAAACTACATATTCTTTATTTTCTTATTGTACTGGTCCATCCCACTTCTTTCAAACTCGACTGATATCCAACATGAGCAGTACCTTGGGGTTAATAAGTAATAAAATTCCTCTTTCACACAAGGAAGTCTTGCAATTGCACTTAATTAGTTCTGTGTTATTTCAAATGTTAAAAAGGAAATTCAAATCTTAGTTGTGACTGGCCTTGCAGGTTGAAACGAGGGAAGCTGATGGGCCCCTTATTTGGTCATAAAGATGCCAGAAGCATCTTTACTTACAGCCTTACTTACAGGACCTTACTTACAGCCCATGTTCAGACACACAGTCACAACAACTGGATTCCAGGGGCAAGGAGTGTGTGACTGCAAGGAGAAAACATTGACAAAAGCTTTTCATTGAGTTTGGCACCAAGGAATGCAAAATCCTCCCACCCCAACACCCCTCCACTGAAATATACAGGGATATGGGAAAAACATGGAACAGAGGATGGTAGTTCCTGGAGATCAAACATCTCAGCCCCATGACAGTGCCCTGAGGAATTTCCAGAATGTACTAACTTAGTTAAACTATTTCAACTCTTCTCCCTCAACCTACTAGACTGTGTTAGAATCAGGAGCAATTGAAGGATTCAAAAAGGGAATTGGATTATTTTCTGAAAAGGAGGAATGCTCTTGAATATGGTGGAGAAGGTGAGACAATGGGACTAATGGATTTCCTCATTCAGAGAGCTGCTACAGACAAGACGGGCCAAATTGTCTCTTTAATGAAGCAAAATGGTATTATGCTGTGATTCTGTGAAGTACCTGACATCGCTGTTTGTGGGCCAGGAACAGCAGTAATGTTTTCCTCAGGCTCAACATAATCCCTCTCCTCAGTGATTTGCCCGTGTTTTTTAAAATGGAACCATTAGACCTCCCATTCTCTTGTGATTTGGATGTCTACCTAATTTCCTTCATTATGCCAGCATGCCTCTCAGCTTGAGGAGGCTTTGACCCATGACGCAGGCACCTTGTCCAGAAGGCCTCTGTCAGCTAAGCTACCTGTGGCCGAAAATAATTCTTAAAAAGGAATTCTCTCAGTTAAGTTCTGCAGGACATTTGGGAAATCCATTTTTCCAGGCCTCTAATCTCATCACAACGCCCTACAGCCCACCCAGAATAGAACTTACTTCCAGGCTAATTACTTTGTAATTACAAAAATACAGAGTCTTTCACATTGCTTTAATTTGACTGAGTAAAACTTACATTTGTTACTCTGTTAAAAGTAGTAGTAGATTCATTTTTCTGGAACAAATTAGCCACTCTATAATTGTTGTTTCTCTTTGACTTTGTCTACATCCCACATTTGTGAAAGATCACATATCTGACTTGTTCGTTTCATTGGAAGTATGATGCGCTGTATAAAAATGTCTCTCTCCAGAGATTTTTGTTTCTCTATTTTGTTGTCTGCTCCAAAAATAGTTTTACAGAATATATACATAGTTAGATCATCTAACTAGTGATTCGAACATGTGCAATCTAATATTGTATTCCAAAACAATGTAGTGTAATGTGTTTTTAAAAAGCAACATGATCATACTATCTTTTAAGACTGAGAATGTCTTAAAGTGGTAACGCAATGTCAATTCCCAACTTTACTCCACTGAATGTGTAAGTAGGCAACAGCTCACTAAGTTCCTGTTGAAGTGATCCTCTGCTTATTAGCAAGAGCTGGAGTAGAACTGGACAATTAGTCAATCTATTTTCTCTCTCTCTCTCTCCTTACTTAGTGTCTGTTTTATAAATGAGGTTTTGAATGATTATGCTTTGGGACTGTCTGTAAATTTAGGGTAAAATGTAGGAAAGAAGAAGAGGGTCATGTAATCTGTTCCAAATGTTAAGAGCAAACGGTCTGGCCTTTACATCGAAGATGATATGGGGACCAAGCTGTTTTACTGGGGAGGTGGTGCAAGGTGCTCACATTGTAAAAATGGCAAGGGATAGATACTTAGTCTCCAAAGTCCCAGGAAGGTTTAAGAATATTAGGTTCTGTAAATGATTATTCTTTAACTGTTCATTTAATTTCAAGAAGAATTAGGTTCACAGTAGAAAGGTTGGCTGACCGTACTCGCACACGTGATTCATATTCCTGTGGAATTAGCATTTGAAAGAAGTCATTGCATCGGAAGCTATCGATAAGTCAGGCCTGGGAATCTAGTAGGTCTCAAAACAGCATGAGTTAGACTGCAAATCGACACAGCAGGTCCACGTGGTTCACAGTGCAAGAGTTTGCACTCAAATTGAAAATAATAAAATTCAAGGTTTCAAACAGGGCTTGAAGATTCATCCAGCTTGAGCTAAAGGGATAAACTCCAGAAAAACCCTCACTATGAAAGATATTTCTACGATTAAATATTACCAGACAGGGAAAGGAAAATAATGGAAGTATCCAATTCAGGAGCTAAGGACAACTTTGGACTGATTCTGGGAGGTTTTAATAGCTATTTGAAGAACAAGAGTAAAATATAATTGTGGCCGGTGATTTTTGGCTATTTTGAAGGGTTAAATGGAGGAACTTTTCTGTCGTTTAAAGCATAAATTGCCTTCTGAAATAGTATTTAGTCCTTGATGCTTTTAGTTTGTACAGTGAGGTTCTTAAAACTTGAAATCTTATGTGATCCTTTAAGTTGATTACTAGGAATTCAACCTTAAAAGCTATTCGTACTAGTTTATAAGAAGCTCATAACATCTGTATTCCACTTTCCCAAACTTATCGTATTAGAGATATACAGCACATCTAGTCCCACCTGGCCTATATCCCTCCAAACCATTCCTATTCATGTACCCATCAAGATGCCTTGTAAATGTTACAATTATACTCACCTCCACTACTTCCTCTGGCAGCTCATTCCATACACGCACTACCCTCTGTATGAGAAAGTTATCCCTTAAGTCCCTTTTATATCTTTCCCCTTTCACCCTAAATCTATGCCCTCTAGTTCTGGATTGCCCCACCCCAGGGAAAAAGCTTTAACTATTTATTCTATCCATGTCCCTCATGATTTTGTAAACTTCTATAAGGTCACCCCTCAGCCTCCAATGCTCAAAGGAAAAACAGCCCCAGTCTCTTCAACCTCTCCCTATAGCTCAAATCCTCCAACCCTGGCACCATCCATGCTTTTACTGTAAAAATTGGGGCAGCACGGTAGCACAGTGGTTAGCATGCTGCGTCAACGCCAGAGACCTGGGTTCAATTCCCGCCTCAGGCAACTGTCGGTGTGGAGTTTGCACATTCTCCCAGTGTCTGCATTGGTTTCCTCCCACAGTCCAAAAATGTGCAGGTTAGGTGAATTGGCCATGCTAAATTGCCAGTAGTGTTAGGTGAAGAGGGGAATGGGTCTGGGTGGGTTGCTCTTTGGAGGGTTGGTGTGGACTTGTTGGGCCAAAGTAATCTAATCTATATATTTTCTGAACCCTTTCAAGTTTCACAACATCGCTCCGATAGGAAGGAGAACAGAATTGCACACAATATTCCAAAAGTGGCCTAACCAATGTCCTATACAGCTGCAACATGACCTCCCAACTCCTGTACTCAATACTCTGACCAATAAAGGAAAGCATACCAAATGCCTTCTTCACTATCCTATCTACTTGCGATTTTACTTTCAAGGATGACAATTGGGCAAACTGAAAAGTTCAACTCAACTGGCTTTCCAACAGGCTTTAAACTCAAGTATTCTTGCAGAATTTTCAAAATGAATAGATGTACGCTACCTGTAATTAAGTATTCTTTTTTCCCATTTGTTTCAAGCGTGACTCCACACACCGCTGAAGAAGTGGCAGTGAAAATATATTCAATGTTGTGCTCTGGTCCTTTGAACATCTGGAAACAATGGAAGTTGCCTGTTAAAATTAACGTAGCTCAAAATATTAAAGAGGTTTAAAAATTGTTAGAATGTAGATCATTACTTGGATATAGTGATCAGCTGTTTTCCATTAAAAAGTTATCAATTTTGATGCATTAGAAACCAGAGGCAATAAAGTAAAAGTAGAATATTACAAATGCTGGGAAGCTGAAATAAAAACAGAATATGTTGCAAAAGCCTAGGAGGTCAGGCAGCCTTGTGGCGAGAGAAATCGTTAAGGTTTATTGTCTTAAAACATTAACTCTGCTTTCGTCCTCAAATGTTGACTGACCTGTTAAGTATTTCCAGAATACACTATTTTTAGTTCAAGATTTATTATTTTCTCTGTAAAATATACAAAATCTTTGCTTGTGGTACTTCTAGTCTTTTGTACACTTCAAAAAGTTTACTTAAAATTCCAGAGAGAGTAACAGTCGTCCTATTTCAATGAATGGTTGTACGTGATTTTCATGATTGATGGATGAATCACTAATGAAATGCAATCAACTCAAAAACATTAAGAATTTGTGGAATCATCAGCTAAGCTTGTGTGTATCAAGACATGTATGACAATTTAGAAAATTAGCAAAAATTATATACCTAACCACTAAAGCTGCTGTTGTAGCTAACTAGCATAATTATCCAGTTTAATTGATAATATTACTTGCAATTGGGGTTTCAAAATGCAATTTCCTTCATACTCACTAAAATTAGAAAATTAATTTTAATGTAGCACCTTAATTTATTTTGTCTATCTTGATATTTCTGTTCTAGATCTGGATATCTGGCATTAAAAAGATTAACAGCTAACAGATGAAATGCCTTTCTCAGCAGAACCAAAATATTCTAGAATCTGCCATTTGTGAATGATCAGTTTTTTTTGAGCGTTTTCCCAGGGATTCGATATCAAGGTAGCATTTGATGGGTGTTGCTAAAATATCACTGATAATGTGCACGCAACAGAATTTGTGAATGAGAAAGGCCAGAGGATCGATGTTGTCATTTTAAACCAGATCATGGAGAATGGAGAAATGGTACATAATTGAAATTGACATGGGTGGATAATATCAGCAGTCAGCTATCTGACTGAAAACTTACTTCTTTCTTATAAAACACAAATCAGAAGTACAAAGGAGCAGGTTCTAAGAAACCACCGGGCATATTAAAATAAGGACACTTGGAACCTTATTGCACGTTAAAACGACTATAGGATGTTGTCAGTTTGTGTGATTTATTTATATTATTTTATATTGTATCTGATTTATTTAAAAAGAAAAAAGGGAATCAGTTATTGTCTGCTATGGGTCAAAAGAGATGCTGGAGACCTAACGCAATGAGGCAAAAAATGATGGATATATTAATGAGGTGTGAATGTGCGAGGAAGAACATCCTAATCAACTGGAAATCAGAAAAGCCTCCAGGCCTTGCAGGGTGGCATACACTTGTGATGGAGCACGTCCCTCAGGATTACCTGACAAGTACAGTGCACCACTGAATGGAGCAATTCCATAAGACATGGTGGCCATTTCTAAATTATACAGACATGGATCTGTCAGCGGTATTGATTAGGGCCTTTATATAGCCTCAAGGGCTGTATATGGTGGTCCGGGGACCGGGCCGGGGGGGGGGGAAAAGAGAAGGTGCTTAGTAAATAAGGGTAGAATTACTATTGCTCCTGTGGACAGGAGCCTTTGAGGTGTGACGAGTGGAGCAATGTAATATAAATAAAGTACAACGTAGTGTCATTTAATTTTTGTGGATTGTAATTTAACTTAGGGTTATCGCATTTAATTTCAGTCTGTGCTAATTTGGTTTAAGTTAAGTAAATATGAGTTAAGTAAATATATCTTGGAGAATAGGCAGTTTATTGTTAACGTTACTATAATAACAATAGTACAATATCATTTCTACTTTTCTGTACTTTTATAATTTTGTTTTTTTATGGTTTGTGTTTTTGTAAAAAGGGAAACTTTTCTTCAATTAAATATATACATAAAAAAGGTGTGAATGAATTGTATAAATGTGGGGAGCAAGTAATCAACCCCAGTCATGGTCCAGGGGTATCAGTTTTATGGAGTGTAGTTAACTAAAGTGAAGTCTTCACTCAAAGTCTGGACTTGGACTCTGTTCAAAAACATTTATCTTCTTGTGTGCTGTGTTTTAGTGCTAAACCACCATCCAGAGCAAGGTTATTGCATGTACTTTAGTTTTGACAGAAGCAAGGAGATCAGAATCAGTAGAAAAAAGGCACCATTTTATTACACAAGTAAAGCAAGTAACAGCGAACAATTGTAGGAGTTTTATATCCAGTAAGCAGAAAGCTGACAGAGAACTCAGTAAGTGAAAGCATAGAACACACAGACATGACTCTGGGCAGACAGTAAGGACTGCAGATGTTGGAAGTCAGAGTCAAAGGGTGTGAAGCTGGAAAAACAAAGTGGGTCAGATAGCAGCCGAGGAGCAGAAAAGTCAATGTTTCAGGCCAAAACTTTTCATAGAGTCTGGGGAGGGGGAGGGAGGGGGATGGAATGGTTGTAGGTGGATGCAGGTAGTGGGTTACTCTGATTGGTTAGTGAGAGGGGTGGAGCAGACATGGGGAGTGGGAAGATGGTTTAACTCGAGGGTCACCACCACTCAGGTTGGATGGGAGAGGTTGAGGAAAAAATAAAGTCTTTCATGGTGACCTCAGCTGATGTGGGAATTGAACCCATGTAATTGGATCACACTGTATTGCAAACTAGCCGTTCAGCCATGTGAGCCATCCATTCCCCGAAAACATCATTTCTATCATAGATGCAGTTATGATTGCTGCCTGTGAAAGCCATAACAAAAAAAAGGTTTCCAATAGCTCCCCAAGACTATTGGGCAGTATACATATCAAGTGAGACGGTTACATTTTGTGGTCCCTGGATGTGATTACCACAGTACATATGGCTGCAGTTCTTTGTTCAACAACTGGCAGAGGCATGAGACAATGACTTGGGACATCCTGAGGCAGCTTTAACACTTGCTATCTGTCAGCCGCACATAGTTGCATCAAACCTAAAGATCCAGTTTCATGTGCGAGCTCTTCTTCAATGTGGTGACACTTGCCCTGTTCCTTTCTCTGCAGAGTGTGGGGCAATTGCTGGCAGCTGTTGTATAAGGAGACTGAGATGGTGGTCCTTCGAGCCATATGAGCACAAAGGTGGCAGGGTTGATCGACACCATTAGCCTTGACTTTCAGGAGATTTGAGAACCATAAGCGCACAGTCCTTTGAACGGAACATTTTACCCTGATATCCTTTCCCCATGTCTGCTCCAAGTCTGGCATCACCTCATAGCTATCCAGGTCCATACCACCCTATAAACCAGGGGAGTCTGAAATGCTCTTTGGCTTGCCACAACATCACCCCAGTGCTTGAAGTCGGTTATTGCTGGATTGTCTTCTAGTTTGACAATACCCCATCCAATATACTCTAAGTTATGCTGACCTCTGCCTTGTTTACATCATGGACAGACACTATAAACCTCCCCAGTTTCTATTAAGTGTATCCCCAGTAGACCATAGCCCATTTCCTAAATTATTAAAAAATCTCCCCCAGTGGCCAATAAGAAAGGCCCAGACATGGTTTTAGATTAGATTAGATTAGATTCTCCACAGTATGTTTACTCAAATTCCAGGACTGCTAGAGGCCCGATCCAGTGGACTGAAAGACAGAACCCATCCCTGACTGAGTGACCACTGAGACGAAAGTGAGTACTGCAGATGCTGGAGATTAGAGTCAAGAGTATTGTGCTGGAATAGCGCAGCAGGTCCAGGCAGCATCAGAGGAGCAGGAAAATTGACGTTCGGGCAAAAGCCCTTCATCAGGAATGACCACTTGATGATCATGGCCAAACTGTCACAGGAGAATAATTGCAGCCTCTGGCCTGACTGAGGAGTCTAAGTCACAATTTGGAGGAATCCACCATCACCCAGATGACCATACCTCCTCTTTCACACATCACCATGCTCTTCATGCAGGCATGGGCACTAGATCTGATGATGCATTGTTCCCTTCATTCATATCTAACCACTGTTTCACATTGGCACAAAAAAAAAGATAAGATAGCAGTTTGTGGTTGTGGGGCATGGTGAAGAGGCAGGTTGGCCACCATCCCCCCAGATAAGCTGCTGGCTGACCCTCTGCGCTAGCCTGCCGCATTGCCACTCTCCAGCCACTCTCCACTCTTCCCTCATAGTCCATGGCCTCATTTCCTGGGCAGGTTGTATTAGTTAAACGAGAGTCGCATTCTTTAGATAAACAGAGTGCTGTAAGCAATGCTGGCCTAGGGAGATTTCAGCACAGTTCAAGCATTTTAAGACAACAGAACAGGCCGGAGAGATTCTTTTCTGGAATGATTTGCACTTGATCCTGAGAGTCTCTCATTTTCACTAGAAATGACTTCTGGGGAGAACCGTGACCAGTTACAAGTCACATATGTACATAATAAAAAAAAAGGATAATAACAAGGTAGTTGATTGCCAAACTCTCACAACCACTCTCCTGTGTTCTCACCTCCCACAATATTCTTGCCAGACACTCACCAACGGAAACCTCACTTCCTGATCTGGTTGCATCTAATCCCCAGAAAAAGCTTCAGCACCAGTGGAGGTATCCCCAATTTAAGTGTCCTGACCTCCCCACAACAGAAGGCCTTGGACTCAACATGATTGCTGCAGGGGATACTGATTGCCCATATGTAATCACTTGCCTCCAGACATAGTGTGTCCTCGAAACAGAGCAACATTATACAACCTTCAGTCCCCTTGTATCTACACATCCATTTCCACCTTCCAGGAGAGAGAACAACCTCAGTCCGGTTCACCTATCAATTTTCAGCAGCCAGCAGGGACCTTCAGTGACAGAGGATGCCACAGCAGAGTTGTACCACTGTTCTTCCTCAGTAATATAGCCGGAGGTATTAGTCTAGAAGAAAGCAAATAAATAGTAGGCTGTGGAGTTAAGGCTATAATCATATCTGCCAAGATCTTGCTGAATGGTGGAAGGGGGTTTGAGGGGTCAGCTGGCTGACCTGAGCTCCTATTTTGTGTATTCTTACATCTCGTCTCCCAAACCTGTCAAATATATTTGGGCGGCATGGTGGCTCAGCAGTTACCACTGCAGCCTCACAGCACCAGGGTTCCAGGTTCAATTCCAGCCTCGGTGACTGTCTGTGTGGAGTTTGCACATTCTCCCAGTGACCGCGTGGGTTTGCTCCGGTTTCCTCCCACAGTCCAAAGGTGTGCATGTCAGGTGAACTGGCCATGCTAAATTGCCCATAGTGTTCGGTGCATTAGTCAGAGGGGCAATGGGTCTGGGTGGGTTACTCTTTGGAGCGTCGGTGTGGACTGGTTGGGCCAAAGGGCCTGTTTCCACACTGTATGACATCTAATCTAAATCATATTTACTCTTGGAAGTCACTTTCTTATTCCCCATCTACCAGCTCAACAAGTTTCAACAATGGGGATACACGTCATTGTACATGTGCTGTACAATCTGAATCAAAAACTTGGTCAGGAACAACTTCCCCCATTGTTCACCATTGTGGATTTTCAGAGTCCATTCCTCCTCTTCTCAAGTAGCACTAGCTCCTTATTATCCAAGCAGATGGTCTTCATCCAATATGAAATGGTGCAGAACACAGGACAGAATGATGATCCCCGTGTGTGTATTGCAACTCTCCATTGATATCTCAGGTGCCAAAACACACTCTTGGACAGTAGGTTATCCTCTCCATGTCAAGTTCTTGTGTGAGCCTGATTGTATGCATCCTTTGCGTGGGCTCTCAGTGGAACCTTTAGCACAGCTGTATGACTCATCCTATGCCCTTCCGGTTTGTTTAGCTGGAAGAACTTTTTGACTCATTTGGATTGACAATAGCTGTAATGATTGTTGTTGGGCTGCCAGATGTGTACTATCACTCACCAACAACTAGTTTTCAAAGAAATGTGCAAATCTAAATTCTATTCAGAAGTATTGTTTCAATTCCAATTATAATCAGATTGTTTATCATTTGATACAAGTACCGTTGTTCATAATTCTAGTTCACAATTCTTACCCTAAAAGAATTTAACTTCTAGAGAGTTGAAGATTGAAGTATTAAATGCAAAATAAATGGAAAATCCTGACTGAGAAACTGCTAATAATCCTGATGTGAATGTTGCACAAACAAGCAGGAAATTAATTTTAAAGCCATTTATTGAAAGTATTGGCAGAACCAGAACCTATTATCTTCAACTAAGCTTAAAAATAACTGGTAATTCTGGGAATGAAGGTCATAAAATCTAATCAGAAGTGGAAATTAGTCATACAAGTTGCAGAATCAAACAGTAAAGGTTCAAGGTGAAATAATTTGTTTGCATTTCCATCGTAGTCATCGCAAAGCATGGCACAAGGTGATAGAGATAGTCACAAAGGATGCAGCCTTCATTAAAAAGGTTGTTTTTTTTTAATGTATCTCTATTTGCTGATAAAAGCAGGTTGTTCTGTTTGGGAACACACAAAGATCAGATCGAAAGAAGCAACAGGAGATGTTAGTTTTGTTAGGCCTGCATTTCAGCATCACAAACACTGGTTTCATCAAGCAACACGTGGAACACCAAGCAGGGTATTATCTTAGTTTGGTTTTGCAAGGGAAAATCAGCTTGAGCTTGCAATTAGTGGGAAAAATCTGAAATGGCCCTCAGAGCCTTGTGGCAGAAAACCGTTGGCAGGGGGTAGCTCAGGAGGCTGTAGGAAGGCCAATTCGATACTTGCCAGCAACCTGAGCAAGAAGATCAGGCATCCATAGTATCCAAGTCTAAGAAAATTGACAGGGAAAATTACACCGCCATGCAAAGAAAAAATAAAGCAAGGACCCCTTTAGAACCTTACCAAGGAGCAAGTGAAATACAAAATGAGAATTAAAATGAACTCTTAAAGACCTTCTAGGTTGGTCGCAGGAAAAGTAATTGCGCCTTCAAAACTTCCAGGGGAAACAGAATGATGGGCGATATTTACCATAAGCTGGGGAAGGTGGGACCTGTACAAACAGGACGGTCTTTACTACGACCCACTCTCCCATCCTGGCACTTTCCCCTGCCACCGCAGGAACTCTAAAACCTGCGCCCACACCTCCTCCCTCACCTCTATCCAAGGCCCCAAAGGAGCTTTCCACATCCAAAGTTTTACCTGCACATCCACTAATATCATCTATTGTATCCGTTGCTCCCGATGCGGTCTCCTCTACATTGGGGAGACTGGGCGCCTCCTAGCAGAGCGCTTTAGGGAACATCTCAGACACCCGCACCAATCAACCAAATCGCCCAGTGGCTCAACATTTCAACTCCCCCTCCCACTCTGCCGAGGATATGGAGGTGCTGGGCCTCCTCCACCGCCGCTCCCTCACCACCAGACGCCTGGAGGAAGAACGCCTCATCTTCCGCCTCGGAACACTTCAACCCCAGGGCATCAATGTGGATTTCAACAGTTTCCTCATTTCCCCTACCCCCACCTCAACCTAGTTTCTAACCTCCAGCAGCTCGATCCCCTGACCTGTCCGGGCTTGTCCGACCTGCCCAGCTCCTTTTCCACCTATCCACTCCACCCTCTCCTCCCTGATCTATCACCTTCATCTCCTTCCCCACTGACCTATTGTACTCTATGCCACTCTCTCCCCACCCCCACCAGCTTATCTCTCCACGCTTCAGGCTCTCTGCCTTTATTCCTGATGAAGGGCTTTTGCCCGAAACGTCGATTTTGCCGGTCTTCGGATGCTGCCTGAATTGCTGTGCTCTTCCAGCACCACTGATCCAGAATCTGGTTTCCAGCATCTGCAGTCATTGTTTTTACCTCGGTCTTTACTTGAACCAGAGGGTGGGTGGGAAATTTGCTGGTGCTATTCAGGTGGGTTTAAACTAGCTCAGCAGGGGGATGGGAACCTGAGGTGTAGTTGCAGTGCACAGGAGGATAAGAGTAAGGTGGACAGGGACAGGATTTCAGGGTCACAGGAGTGTGCTGGCAGACAGCAAACAGGTTTGAAATGTGTCTAGTTCAATGCCAGAGGTATCCGAAATAAGGTAGGTGAGCTTGCAGCATGGATAGGTACCTGGGACTTCGATGTTGTGGCCATTTCGGAGACATGGATAGTGCAGGGTGAGGAATGGATGTTGCAGGTTCCAGGGTTTAGATCTTTCACTAAGAACAGGCAAGGCGGTAAAAAGAGTCAAGGATAGTATAACAGTGGCTGAAAGAACATTTGACGAGGACTCATCTACTGAGGTAGTGTGGGCTGAGGTTAGAAACAGGAGAGGAGAGGTCACACTGCATTGGAGTTTTTTTATAGGCTTCCGCAGAGGCCCAGGGGAGGTGGAAGAGAGGATTGGCAAAATTATTCTGGGTAGGAGTGAAAGGAACAGGGTGGTCATTATGGGGGAACGTTAACTTCCCCAACATTGACTGGAAATGCTATTACTCTAGTACGCTGGATGGATCAGTTTATGTCCAATGTGTACAGGAGGGTTTTCTGACACAGAATGTCGAAGGGCCGACAAGAGGAGGCCACACCGGATCTGGTGCTTGGTAATGAACCAGGCCAGGTGTTTGATTTAGTTGTTGGTGAGCACTTTGGAGAGAGTGACCATAATTCAGTTACATTTAGTTCAGCAATGGAAAGGGATAGGTACATGCCACAGGTCAAGAGTTATCGATGGGGCAAGGGCAATTACAATGCGATTAGGCAAGAATTAAGATGCATAGAATGGGATAGCAAAATGCAGGGGATGCAGACAATCAAAATGTGGAGCTGGTTTAAGGAACAGATATTGCGTGTCCTTGATATGTATGTCCCTGTCATGCAGGGAGGAAGTGATAAGGTAAGGAAACCGTGGTTTACTTCAGAAATTGCATCTCTTGTTAAACTGAAGAAGAAGGCTTATGTCTTGATGAGGCAATGGAGAGTTACAGATCAGCTACGAAGGATGAGAGAGAGAGAGAGAGAGAGAGAGAGAGAGAGAGAGAGAGAGAGAGAGAGAGGGAGGGAGGAGAGAGAGAGAGAGAGAGAGAGAGAGAGAGAGAGAGAGAGAGAGAGAGAGAGAGAGAGAGAGAAACGAGAGGACACGAACAGTCTTTAGCAAATAGAATAAAGGAGAACCCTAAAGCTTTCTATCAGGTATGAGAGGAATAAAAGGATGATTAGGGTAGGAATAGGGCCAGTCAAAGACAGTAGTGGGAAGTCGTGTGCGGACCCTGTGGAGATCAGAGAGGTGCTAAATGAACATTTCTCATCAGTTTTTACTCAGAAAAAGGAGAAGAATATTGTAGAGGAGAAGAATGAGGTACGAGATATTAGACTAGAAAGGATCAAGGTTAGTTACAAAGAGGTGTTATCAATGCTATAAGGAGTGAAAGTAGACAAGTCCCCTTGCCCGGATAGGATTTATCAGAGGATTCTCTGGGAAGCGAGGGAAGAGATAGCAGAGCCTTTGGCTTTGATATTTGAGTCATCATTGTCTACAGGTTTAATACCAGAGAACTGAAGGATTGCAAATATTGTGCCCTTGTTCAAGGAGGGCAGTAGAGGTCACCCAGGTAATTATAGACCAGTGAGCCTTACTTCTGTTGTAGGAAAGGTTTTGGAAAGGATTATAAGAGATAAGATTTATAATCATCTCGCAAGCAACAATTTGATTTCAGATAGTCAACATGGTTTCATAAAGGGCAGGTCGTGTCTTACAAACCTCATTGAGTTTTTTGAGAAGGTGACCAAGCATGTAGAAGAGGGTAGGGCAGTTGACGTAGTATTCATGGACTTCAGTAAAGCCTTTGATAAGGTTCCATATGGTAGGCTGTTGGAGAAAATGCAGAGGCAAGGAATTGAGGGCGATTTAGCAGTTTGGATTAGAAACTGGCTCACTGAAAGAAGGCAGCAAGTGGTGGTTGGATGGAAAATATTCAGCCTCGAGTCTGATTACTAGTGGTGTGCCAAAAGGATCTGTTTTGGTACCACTGCGGTTTGTCATTTTTATAAATGACTTAGACGCAGGCAGAGATGGAAGGATTAATAAATTTGCAGACGAGACTAAAGTCGATGGAGTAGTGGACAATTTGGAAGAATGTTACAGGTTGCGGGGGACTTGGATAAACTGCAAAATTGGGCTGAGAGGTGGCAAATGGAGTTCAATGCAGCTAAATGTAAGGTGATGCACTTTGCGAAGAATAACAGGAAGGCAGAGTACTAAGTCAACAGAAAGATTCTTGGCAGTGTGGATGTGCAGAGGGATCTTGGAGTCCATGTACATAGATCCCTGAAAGTTGCCACTCAGGTTGATAGCGCTGTTAAGAAGGCATACGGTATGTTAGGTTTCATTTGAAAGGAAAGGAGTTCCACAGCTGCAATATCATGCTGTAACTATACAAAACGCTAGCGCGGCCACACTTGGAAGTTTTAGTAAAAGGTAGTTGGAAGTTGAGGTCACGGTTGGAGGAGAGAGAGAGAGAGAGAGAGAGAGAGAGAGAGAGAGAGAGAGAGAGAGAGAGAGAGAGAGAGAGAGAGAGAGAGAGAGAGAGAGAGAAGAAAAGGAAGGGAAGGGAAAAATAGAACATGTGAATTGGAGTGCTTAGAACATGTGGAAGGCTGAAGCTGATAGCAGGGAAAGGAAACCTCAAGTAAAGGATAGATCAAATACATGTACAAACACCAGCGCACATACAGATGTGTGCAAAAAACAACCTAACGAAGCTGTACAGTGCCTTACGTCTGTTTCAGATCCTGACCTTTGACTGCCCTCTGAGACCTACAGCCCCCCTACGAGATCCGCCTGGCGAAGGTTGCAAGTCAGCAGCCGCCACCTCAGGGTCTGCTGAATCACCGGTACCATCTTGTACCGGCAACAGATTGAAGCAAGAAGCCCAAAAGAAGTATAACTGGCCAGCCGCAAACGTCCATGTCAGAGCAGCCACCCGCATGCGGAGCAGAACAGAGACTTTAATGCTTTTGTTGCAGCGCTGTCGACCGCCTGGGAGGCATTCCCAGTGCGAATGGACATGACCAAAATTGCAATGTGTAAACAACGAGAAAGTGAGAGTGTCCCAGTACCTTACATGCCTCACTGAAGTCCATAATGCCCATAGTGGACTGAGACCACCCGACGACATAACTGCAACAGAGATCACGGCGTGTGAAGGACACCTGAGGAACAGCTTCATCAATGGAATGAAAGATGAAATAGCGAAGAAGGTAAAGGACACATGTATTACCTGGGACATGGGAAAGCTGAATTTGATAGAACATGCGATACATGTTGAAAGACTGCTTACCCAAGAGAAGGATAAGCAGAAACTAAAGATGGAACGGCAAGCACATAAAGCTCAGCTTACTATGATTCAGATGGTCGCCCCAGCCGTTGGAGGAAGGTGCTGCAGAAAAAAAGAGAGCAGAAGGGGCGCTGGCAGAGGTAGATCTGGCGGGTGCTTTGTTTGCAGAGCAATGGACCATTGGGCGAGACAGTGCCCACACGGACAGCCTCAATCAGCCCTGGAGGCTGGACAGCAGGGTGTCTGACAGGGGAAGGCTGGGGTGGAGGTGGGCAACCCACAAGGTACAGGTAAGCCTCTTTCCTTTATGCTTGGCAATGAAAACTCGCTTATGCTAATCTCTTCTACTAACCTTACGGGCACTGAACCAAGTCCTACCCCCATATTGAGCACAGAGATTACAGAGGGTGAACCATATGTTCAGTACAATGATGATGCATATAAGTCAATGCCTACCTCTATGTTATATGTGGAAGGTACCCCAGTTACCTTTTTTGGGTAGATACAGGGGCATCCCTGAAAGGCTTAGTAGTGACAATGGGACACCATTTGTCAATAATGCCTTACAGCAAGATCAGTGATCATTTGGGAATAAACACGAGACAACCCAGCGAGCAGTGGGGCAGTGGAAAGAGAAAATTGCTACCCTAAAAAAAATTTTAAATTGACAAAATGTTGAGGAACTAGGGGTGACATGGACAAAGGCACTGCCAATTGTGTTGATGTATATGAGATCTAGGATGAGGATGAGGAGGAGAAGACCTAGTCTTAGCCCGTTCGAGATTTTGTTTGGTAGACCACCCAACACAGGAATTGGCCCAAGACTAAGGTAAGACAGATAACAGGCCACTGTGAGGATGAGATGTTGTGTTACTGTATGAAACTCTCTACACTTTTGTCTGAAATATAGAATCAAGTGAAAGCAGCACTACCCCAACCAGCAGAGGGGAAGCTGCATGATCTAAAACCTGGAGACTGTATAGTGGTGAAAGACTTCAGAAGGAAAAACTGGAAAGCGAAGAGTTGGCTGCGACCATTTAAGATGCTCCTTACAACACAGACAGCTGTTAAGATCGCTGTTTTTTAAGCTATCTGGCTCTATAGATTTTTTTTAAAATCTGGCTCTATTTTTTGTTTATTTTCCTCAAGAAGGGCTTATGCCCGAAACGTCGATTCTCCTGTTCCTTGGATGCTGCCTGACCTGCTGCGCTTTTCCAGCAACACATTTTCAGCTCTATTTTTTGTTGTCCTGGTTGTCATAAAATGACAAAAAAGAGGGAAATTGTAATGGAAAATTAACATTTACTCTGAAATCCATTTACTCTGAAATCTGAAAGACAATGCTTTACTAAACTTTGACACTTTGCTGAAGTCTCCAGTCGAGGGACAGTTTGGCTCTGCGGAACTTTGTAAACATTCAAAAAGATAAAAATATAAGAACAGTATGTCCACAACAAGAGATTGAAAAGAATAACAACTCAAAGCTTTATCCTTGAGTGTGATAAGAAACAGTATAAAACAAATATATGAATTATGCTCAGGGCCCTTGCACAAGGCAATGCTGTCAAGTGCAGGTTGCCCCTCTGCAATGCAGAGGTTAAAATTAATAAAGTTCTTTTTGGTTGCTCTTGCTAATAGATGAGTTGAGTCAATTTAATTTCCACAACAGTGTACAGTTCTGGTCGCCATATTTCAGGAAGGATGTGGAAGCATTGGAAAAGGTGCAGAGGAGATTTACCAGGATGTTGCCTGGTCTGGAGGCAAGGTCTTATGGGGAAAGGCTGAGAGACTTGGGTCTGTTCTCATTGGAAAGAGGGGATTTGATAGAGACACACAAGATGATCAGAGGATTAGATAGGGTAGACAGTGAGTCTTTTTCCTAGGATGATGATGATGTCAGCTTGTACGAGGGCACATAAATGTATCACTCTTCAATTTGTAGTTAAGAAAGAGGCAGGTTCTTTACGCAGAGAGAGGTAAGGGCATGGAATGCACTACCTGCCAATGTAGTCAACTCAGCCACATTAGGGAGATTTAAACAATCCTTGGATAAGCACATGGATAATGATGGGATAGTGTAGGGGGACAAACTGAGAGTAGTTCACAGGTCGGCGCAACATCGAGGGCCGAAGGGCCCGTTCTGCCCTGTATTGCTCTAAGCTAATGTAGTTTTTACTTACACACACACACACGCGTAGTTCTTTTAGTTAATTGCTGGGTGTTTGTTGCAACTGTACCTTTATCTGTTTGACCTCATACTGGAGTTTCTGGATGGGATTTCCATAGATGTCATTCCCAGAAATCACTGCTTTACTTGCAACCACTTTCGCCCTTATCACTGACAGGAAAAAGGAGAGAAAAATGAAGTGAATCAATCAATTTCCAGTAAAACAAAAAGTAGAAATATAATTCAACAACCATGGTGTCAGAAGGAGTAGTTTTCCATTTCAGATAATCAAACAGAATTCTTGAAAAGGCTTAAAAAAAATAAACTTCCCTCCAAACTAAGGAACAGCAGCTTTATAAAATATAAATAGATCTCCTGTAGCAATGCTCAGCAGAGATCTGTTCAGGACAGAAGAATTATACCAGTGATCTACAACATTTAAAAAAAAACTGGCCCTGAATCATCATGTGGCCAATGCTCTACTGATATGAAAATGGCAACAGAGACCAGAATGCAGATGTCCTGCCTTTGGACATGGCATCCACCTTAGTCACAAAGTGGTGGGGAGTCAAGGATGGGTTCTCATATCAAACACCTCTTATTCAGAGAAATGTGCACATGTTAAAATGCTGCTGCTGATCTAGTTTCTCACTTGGGAATTTTGGAGAATACAATTTGTGCATTTTTAGACCAAGTGGTAGATGCTGTAAAGTCTCCAGAGTTATCTGGCCCCCTTTCAGAGAGGGAAAGCGCCCATTTTGGGATAGGGCCTGGCACATTTTGAGAGGTAAGATGTTCTCAGAGAGATCAAATACACTTAGGGACTGTTAAACGTAGATGCACACACGCATTCAAAATCCATAAGCTAATTGGTACTGTCAAGAGATCTCTCAAGTCAGCTTTAAAGGCAAGTTGATCTCCTTTTTTTTTTAAATTTAAGAAAAAAGGCCTGCAATATTAAAAAAAAACAGTATTTTCTATTTTTGTCTGTTGACATAAGCAGAGAGCTAAAAGGGGTAAAAACAATGACTGCAGATGCTGGAAACCAGATTCTGGATCAGTGGTGCGGGAAGAGCACAGCAATTCAGGCAGCATCCGAGGAGCTTCGAAATCGACGTTTCGGGCAAAAGCCCTTCATCAGGAATAAAGGCAGAGAGCCTGAAGCATGGAGAGATAAGCTAGAGGAGGGTGGGGGTGGGGATAGAGTAGCATAGAGTACAATAGGTGAGTGGGGGAGGAGATGAAGGCGATAGGTCAGGGAGGAGAGGATGGAGTGGATAGGTGGAAAAGGAGCTGGGCAGGTCAGACAAGTCCGGACAAGTCAAGGGGACAGTTTTGCTGGAGGTTAGAAACTAGGATGAGGTGGGGGAAGGGGAAATGAGGAAGCTGTTGAAATCCACATTGATGCCCTGGGGTTGAAGTGTTCCGAGGCGGAAGATGAGGCGTTCTTCCTCCAGGCGTCTGGTGGTGAGGGACCGGCGGTGAAGGAGGCCCAGGACCTCAATGTCCTCGGCAGAGTGGGAGGGGGAGTTGAAATGTTGAGCCACGGGGCGGTTTGGTTGATTGGTGCGGGTGTCTCGGAGATGTTCCCTAAAGCGCTCTGCTAGGAGGCGCCCAGTCTCCCCAATGTAGAGGAGACCGCGTCGGGAGCAACGGATACAATAAATGATATTAGTGGATGTGCAGGTAAAACTTTGATGGATGTGGAAGGTTCCTTTCGGGCCTTGGATGGAGGTGAGGGAGGAGGTGTGGGCACAGGTTTTACAGTTCCTGCGGTGGCAGGGGAAAGTGCCAGGATGGGAGGGTGGGTCGTTGGGGGGGGGGCGTGGACCTGACCAGGTAGTCACGGAGGGAACGGTCTTTGCGGAAGGCGGAGAGGGGTGGGGAGGGAAATATATCCCTAGTGGTGGAGTCTGTTTGGAGGTGGCGGAAATGTCGGCGGATGATTTGGTTTATGCGAAGGTTGGTAGGGTGGAAGGTGAGCACCAGGGGCGTTCTGTCCTTGTTACGGTTGGAGGGGTTGGGTCTGAGGGCGGAGATGCAGGATGTGGACGAGATGCATTGGAGGGCATCTTTAACCACGTGGGAAGGGAAATTGCGATCTCTAAAGAAGGAGGCCATCTGGTGTGTTCTATGGTGGAACTGCTCCTCCTGGGAGCAGATACGGTGGAGGCGGAGGAATTGGGAATACGGGATGGCATTTTTGCAAGAGGTAGGGTGGGAAGAGGTGTAATCCAGGTAGCTGTGGGAGTCGGTGGGTTTGTAAAAAATATCAGTGTCACGTCGGTCGTCACTGATGGAGATGGAGAGGTCCAGGAAGGGGAGGGAGGTGTCAGAGATGGTCCAGGTAAATTTAAGGTCAGGGTGGAATGTGTTGGTGAAGTTGATGAATTGCTCAATCTCCTCGCGGGAGCACGAGGTGGCGCCAATGCAGTCATCAATGTAGCGGAGGAAGAGGTGGGGAGTGGTGCCGGTGTAATTACGGAAGATCAACTGCTCTACGTAGCCAACAAAGAGACAGGCATAGCTGGGGCCCATACGTGTGCCCATGGCTACCCGTTTGGTCTGGAGGAAGTGGGAGGATTCAAAGGAGAAATTGTTAAGGGTGAGGACCAGTTCGGCCAAACGAATGAGAGTGTCGGTGGAGGGGTACTGTTGGGAACGTCTGGAGAGGAAAAAAACGGAGGGCTTGGAGGCCCTGGTCATGGCGGATGGAGGTGTAGAGGGATTGGATATCCATGGTGAAGATGAGGCGTTGGAGGCCGGGGAAACGGAAGTCTTGGAGGAGATGGAGGGTGTGAGTGGTGTCTCGAATGTATGTGGGGAGTTCCTGGACTAGGGGGGATAGGACAGTGTCGAGGTAGGTAGAGATGAGTTCAGTGGGGCAGGAGCATGCTGAGACAATGGGTCGGCCAGGGTGGTCAGGCTTGTGGATCTTGGGAAGGAGGGAGGTAGAACCGGGCAGTGCGGGGTTCCCGGACTATGAGGTTGGAAGCTGTGGGTGGGAGATCTCCTGAGGTGATGAGGTTCCACCATAGAACACACCAGCTGGCCTCCTTCTTTAGAGATCGCAATTTCCCTTCCCACGTGGTTAAAGATGCCCTCCAACGCATCTCGTCCACATCCCGCACCTCCGCCCTCAGACCCAACCCCTCCAACCGTAACAAGGACAGAACGCCCCTGGTGCTCACCTTCCACCCTACCAACCTTCGCATAAACCAAATCATCCGCCGACATTTCCGCCACCTCCAAACAGACCCCACCACCAGGGATATATTTCCCTCCCCACCCCTCTCCGCCTTCCGCAAAGACCATTCCCTCCGTGACTACCTGGTCAGGTCCACGCCCCCCTACGACCCACCCTCCCATCCTGGCACTTTCCCCTGCCACTGCAGGAACTGTAAAACCTGTGCCCACACCTCCTCCCTCACCTCCATCCAAGGCCCTAAAGGAGCCTTCCACATCCAAAGTTTTACCTGCACATCCACTAATATCATTTATTGTATCCGTTGCTCTCGACGCGGTCTCCTCTACATTGGGGAGACTGGGCGCCTCCTAGCAGAGCGCTTTAGGGAACATCTCCGAGACACCCGCACCAATCAACCAAACCGCCCCGTGGCTCAACATTTCAACTCCCTCTCCCACTCTGCCGAGGATATGGAGGTGCTGGGCCTCCTCCACCGCCGCTCCCTCACCACCAGACGCATGGAAGAAGAACGCCTCATCTTCCGCCTCGGAACACTTCAACCCCAGGGCATCAATGTGGATTTCAACAGCTTCCTCATTTCCCCTTCCCCCACCTCATCCTAGTTTCTAACCTCCAGCAAAACTGTCCCCTTGACTTGTCCGGACTTGTCTGACCTGCCCAGCTCCTTTTCCACCTATCCACTCCACCCTCTCCTCCCTGACCTATCACCTTCATCTCCTCCCCCACTGACCTATTGTACTCTATCCCCACCCCCACCCTCCTCTAGCTTATCTCTCCACGCTTCAGGCTCTCTGCCTTTATTCCTGATGAAGGGCTTTTGCCCGAAACGTCGATTTCGAAGCTCCTCGGATGCTGCCTGAATTGCTGTGCTCTTCCAGCACCACTGATCCAGAATAAGCAGAGAGCTACCATTATAGGATTTGTGCTGTATGACCAACATTATACCCATGCATTGTCACAGTGAGGTGCCAGTCACTTCATAGCTTGATTGACAAAACTGCCTGAGAGAGCTCCAAATCAGATGCCAGTAGCTCTCTGGTGCAGGTAGCACCACTAATCTGTAATGCATGAAGGCCCAGCCCAGGACCAAAGCTGGACCACAGATGAATAAGGATGGAATGGGTGGTCACAGACAGCGTCACAGGGTGGGTGGAGTCAGTGGATGAGTATTAGTGAGATCTCTCTTCCCAATTTTGTTTCCCAATTCAGTGATCCAAAGAGCCTGCAAACAAGGTAAACCCTTCCACCAAACAGCCCCCAAAAAAACAGATTACTCTTCAGGAGGCATGAAAATGGTGGACACTTTCACGAGAATACCAGAGCTACCATGTAAAGTTCAGTGAGTTCAGGGATAATTTGCTTTAAGTGGATAATTAATATTAATTCCCTTTCAATCATAACAGGTCACATCTTCCTGCATCAGGCCCTTCCCACCTGTAATTTAAATGAGTAGGGTTTTCTTGACTTCAGGAATCGGATGCCGATACTCCTGCCCAATTCTGAGTGACCAGCATAACTCCCATGCCTGCTTTAGTGGGTTCCACAAAATCTTGCTCATGATTCAATGCCATCCTGTGTATTGTTAGATTCAAGAACTTGAGCACTTCCGCAAGGAGACTGGAAGCCAGACTGTTGACTGGCATTTTGTACAGGTACAGTCAATATAATCGCCATAACATTTTACAATCCTCCAAAACTTACAAAATGCTGATTTTTAAAAATCAAGACTACCCGGGAAAAAAGTGAAATGTTCTTTTTCAATAAATGCACGAATTGGATTGGTTATGAATATCAGTCGACAGGCAGGATTTCTGCCCACACGCAAACATGTCCTTGAACTATTTAACAGCAAATGTTTTGGCTCAATGCAGAATAAAAACCAAGGAAACAAAAATCAAAGAACTATGAGAGAGCTATTCTTGTAAATTTCTCATTCCCAGTATGCTGTTTGAGGATTTTCAAAATGTTTTTAAAAATAAATCCCTGTGCAGAGGAAAACTGTTTCCAAGATAAACAGAAAGTAAAGGTTCAAATTTTACTCAGCCTGAAAATTCCACTTGAAGGGTCCTACTTGGGAATGACCTTCAGGATTTTGAGACATACCCACACATGTAACATTATGAATTCATGTATGTAGTGCATATTCGGAGTGTTGTGGCACTGGTGAGTTCAGGCACTTTAGGTGGACCTACTGCTTAGAGTTTATTGTGTAGTTAGTGTGATTTTGAAAATGGAGTATATGCTGCAGTCATGCTGCAACCATGCTGTCTTGAGCATGGGCACAATACAGCCCTGAAAACATGAAACAACAATGCAATGCAAGTAGTTCTTCACTATTCATCTATTTTCAATGAGTTCCACTCTTATTTATGCAGCCAATGTCCAATACAGATCCAAGGTGCTAGAAAGTCCTTTTGTAAGCGGCTAAACGAGCAGGTAGAAATATCTATGAACTTACTTCTAGCAACAGTACCAAGGCTGAAAGGCAAACAGGAAAGAAGATAATATCTCTTGACAGGTTGATTAAAAAAAAGATCTATGTCTGGAGCAGGTGGGATGCAAACCTATCTTCTTCCACAGGATGTAGGGACACTACCACTACAGTACTAGAGCCTTCTTTTCTCCATTAAATTGAGATAATTCCATGGAAATCAGTAACCTGTCACCAGGTCAACCTTTATTTACACGTGCACAATACATGGACTACATCACAAAAGCCTTCTTTTTCTCATCAACCCTGCTCAAATGTTTTATGATGCATGTCTGGAGCAGGTAGGACTTGAACCCCAGTCTCCTGGCCCAGAGGTAGGGACACTACCCCCATGCCAAAAAGGACCCTGAAATAGGGAACTTAAATATAGTTCTAATCTGTGAAATGTTTTACATAACCCCAAAAAGGATTTTCACAATTTAGCTTAGTTATTCCACAGGTCACTGTTCTGATGAACCTTGACATCTTGATGTCATAAAATCTACTTGAATACAGCTTAGGTTTTAACTAGAACATGCTTAACTGATCAACGGCTAAAGCAATCTGAAACATGGCCAGCTGTTTGTAGTTGTTGACATTCTTAACAGTAACAAAGAGCTTATTTTCAGTTTTCAATACATCATAGAGTCACACCACACAGAAACAGACCCTTCATTCCAACCAGTCCATGCCGAACATAATCCCAAACTAAACTAGTCCCACCTCCCTGCTCCTGGCCCATATCCCTCCAAATCTTTGCTATTCACATACTTATCCAAAAGTCTTTTAAACGTTGAGATTGTACCCACATCCACCACTTCCTCAGGAAGTTCATTCCACATGCAAACCACCCTGTGAAAAAAGTGCCTCATCTCTCTCGCCTTAAAAATGTGCCCCCTAGTCTTGAAATCCTTCAACTAGGGAAAAAACAACTACCATTAACTCTATGTACACCTGCCATTAAACATAAGCGATAAAAGTTTATAAAATAATCACAATTCAAAAGTGTTCCTAACTAGTCCCACCCAAAACAGATTAATCCATTTAACTTCAGTTTCTAATTGCTTCGGATTTATTATTTTGTTAAATGTAGTCTTTCTTCATGCCCTCCAGATGAGTCATTTAACTTTTGCTTAAGACTTTGCTCATCAGATTTTATCAGATCCAATCTCTCAGTCCAAAAATGTACTGAATGATGAAGCATCCAATGCATGATATTGGATAATTCCACAGATTCATAGCCATTTGAGCAAAATACAAAGTATTCTGTCTGTCTCAGTCTCAAATCAGTTTCTTACCCTAAAATGGTGTCTCCAGTGACATGTCTCCATGTCTGTCCTTAAGCCCCTACCAACATTTGTAAGTTTTAATGAGATTACTTTTCATTTTTACCAATTTCAGAGAGTATAGATTCAATTTATTCAGTCTCAGAGTACAACCCTGTCAGAATATCTTAGGAACCTGTTTAGTAAACCTTTGATTCTTTGCCTCAGAGTCTCACAATCAGATTTGTCGGTGTCATCATCTTCAATTCTCTATTCTGTACTATCCTTAAACATTCCATATATGTCACCATAAATGGTGGCCAGTGTTGCAGTGGTAGTGACCGGACATCTCGACTAGAAGTCCCGGATTCAAGTTCCCGCCTGTCGTAGAGAAGCTTCAGGACATGCCTGAACACTTCTTCACTGATTATAAAGCTGGCCAGCAGTGACGTCCACATTCATAACAAATTAGAATAACTTGATCTATTTCATTATTGCTACCATCCATTTTCTCCTTTGCTCCCTTTTGTATTAATCATGGATCTTCCTTGTAATAACTGTCTCTATCATTTGCTCTACTGATGTGACCAACATATTGTCTTTTGCACGCTTGGTTGTTATACACCAATTCCTCTTTTTGGTTTTGCCCGTCTTTGGATTTCAAAAAGGATATACTTGTTTGATCACCAGAGACCAAATCATGTATTGGTTATCACATGATTCTGGTCCCATTAGTTTAAGTGGTGCTGCTATTATGTGAAATTCTTAACACTGAATTGCACAGTGGAGCACGGTACTTGGTGTGATCACAGCAAAGTCCTATTCCCAGCACATGTTCTTGTGCTACATTATAGTAGCTTTATAATATGCCTTACTAACTTCTTGCTGAACTTGGATGTGAGCTTTCTATTCATCAATCAGATTCAAGTTTTTTCTTTCTCTCCTTTGCTGAACAGTTGTGTTTTGTTTGTGAACTTCCAATCCACTTGAATCAATGAAGGAAACTTTGGAAATTCATAACTTCATTCATTAATTATTTGATCAGCTCCCTCTTTTACAGCCCTAGGATATGAGCGAGCGGATACTAGGTCCACTGTCTCATATATATATATATATATATTTGTTCAACTCCATTGCCATTTTTCCCCATTTACAATGATAATTTGCCTGGTCTCTCAGAGACCTATGTTAATTTTAGCTACTCTAACTTTTTCAATGTACTGTAGAAACCCTTAGAACTGTGCTCATTTCATTTTTTCCTCGGATTACCTGCTTGGTCACCTGCCAGTTTCTAAAGTTCTCCCAATCCTCAGGCTTACAAACTGTTCTTCCAACATGGTAATATTTCTTTTTTAAACTAATACTTTCCTTATCTTCTCTCGTAAGCCATTAAGTTTTCACTTTAATGGAACTTTTGTTGAACATTTTCAATCAGTTCCTAAAATGTTTCCCACTGTTCATAAACCAATCATATGTTTTAGTACTTTTGCTCCCCCCACCCCCAAACTTAGCCAGTCCCCGGTTTGCTGATGTAACTGGCTTTGCACAAGTTCAAAATTCTTGAGCTGGAATCTGTTGCTATCAAAAAACATGAAACAATCTGCTATAACCCGGAAGTTCTGTTTTCATGAAATCCAGTGTTAAGAATTTTGCATAATAGCGCACCATTTAAACTAACTGGACCAGAATCCTGTTATAACCAATACATGTTTTAAAAGTTTGCCCTTTAGAAACACCGACTCTCATTCATCAATCACGTTATAGTAAATTCGCAATAATGAAACAGCCTGAATTAGAAAATTGTTATAACTTCCGAGAGGATTTTTTCCACAACTAGATTGCAGCTTAATTCTGCAACAATACATAATCTTATATCAAAAATATTTTGAATCCATGTTTTGTTCCATAACATAGTATTCAATAACCTTGTCAATGTGTTGTTTGAAAACTCAAAGTTCAAAGAAAACAATACTGTGAATTAAATATTGAGTGTTGGATATATCCTTCTGAAAAGGTCGAGTTAGTCCAGTATTTTTTCCTAGGAGATCAGAGTCAAAAAGTGTGGCACTGGGAAAGCATCCAAGGAGCAGGAGAATTGACATTGAGCATAAGCTGTTCATCACGAATGATGGGGGTGAGGGGGTGCTGAGAGAAATTGGAGGGGGGGGGGGTGGGTTGGGGAAGGTAGCTGGGAATGAGATGTGATGGGGAGGGGGAGGGGGAGAGGGAGAGAGGTAGAAAGGAAGATGGACTAGTAGGACAGTTCAACAGGGCAGTGCCGAGTTGGAGGGTTGGATCTGGGATAATGTCGGAGGAGGGGACATGAGGAAACTGGTGAAAATTGACATTGATCCCGTGTAGTTGGGGGGGTCCCAAGGCAGAAAATGAGGCATTCTTCCTCCAGGCACCAAGTAGCTAGATTTGGTGGAGGAGACAGCCTAGGATTTGCATGTCCTTGGCGGAGTTGAAGTGTTCAGCTACCTATTGGAAGGATGTTGTGAAACTTGAAAGGGTTCAGAAAAGAGTTAAGGATGTTGCCAAGGTTGGAGGATTTGAGCTATAGGAAGAGGTTGAAAAGGCTGGGGCTGTTTTCCCTGGAGCATCGGCTGAGGGGTGACTTTGTAGAGGTTTATAAAATAGGAGGGGCATGGGTAGGATAAATAGACAAAGTCTCTTCCCTGGGGTGGGGGAGTCCAGAACTAGAGGACCATAGGTTGAGGGAGAGAGGGGAAAGGTATAAAAAGGGACCAAAGGGGCAACTTTCTCACACAGAGGGTGGTACATGTATGGAATGAGCTGCCAGAGGATGTGGTGGAGGCTAGTACAATTGCAACATTTAAAAAGGCATCTGGATGGGTATATGAATAAGAAGGGTTTGGAGGGATATGGGTCTGGTGCTGGCAGGTGGGACTGGATTGGGTTGGGATATCTGTTCGGCATTGATGAGTTGGACCGAAGGGTCTGTTTCTGTGCTGTACATCTCTATGATGCTATGACTGTACAGGGCGGTGAAATTGTTTAGTGCTTTGGTGTCCCAGAGATGTTCTCCGAAACGTTCCACAAGTTGGCATCCTTCCCCCCCAAAATGTACAGGAGACCAAATTGAGAGCCCTAGCCACACGACACCTGGAGGAAGAACGCCTCATCTTCCACCTTGGGACCCTCCAACCATATAGGATCAATGTCGATTTCACCAGTTTCCTCACCTCCCCTCCACTGACCTTATCCTAGATCCAACCCTCCAACTCGGCATTGCCCTGTTGAACTGTCCTACCGATCCATCTTCCTTCCCACCTATCCACTCCATCCTCTTCTCTAACCTATCACTGTCACCCCCACCTTCATCTACCGATCACATTCCCGGCACTTTACCCCCAGCCCCATTCATTTCTCATCAGGAATGTGGGGTGGGGGTGGGGCCAAGGGGACTTAGAGGAGTTCATGCTCAAAATGTTGACTCTGCTGCTCCTCTGATGCTGCCTGACCGGCTGTGCTTTTCCAGCACCGCACTTTTTGACAGCATTTTTCCTGCCCGATAATACATTGCACTATTTTGAGAGACAAACCTGGCAACAAAGGACCTGGATAGGTTAGTGCGCACAGGAAAATCTAGAAGGATAGTTCTCTTATGGTTCCTTTCATTTACAACATTCAAGAAGTATAACACCACCCAGAATAAAGAAATCCACTTGACTGGCACCACATTGACAAACATACTCTCCCTCTAACAGATGCTCAGTGTACCATCTGCAAGGTGTACTATAGCAATGAGAGAGTCAGTTAGGCAGAGCTGACAGTATGGGTTCAATTCCTGTAGTGGCTGAAGTTATGAAGGATTCTCCTTTTCAACTCCTCGCCTGAAACACATTGATCCTTCCTAATGGTGTCTCTCCAATGAATGTACAACCCTAAAGGTCTGCTAAGACTAATGTCAACTTTACCTTTTTGTAAAAATTTGCTCAGGCTCCTTAGACAGCACCCTCCAAAGCATATGACCACTTAGAAGTAAAAGGACAAAGGCAGCAAATGTCATCTGCAAGACTCTCTCCTCCCCCCCACCACCAAGACACACAGTTCCCTGTCAGAATGTTGTCATTGGAACTGCACTCCACTCCGGCCAGGGAATTGTGAATCTACCTACGATAAGTGGACTGCGGTGATTCAAGACCTTTGAGAGCAACTAGGGACAGGCAATAAACACTGGACCAGCTGGTGATACCCCTGTCCCATGAGGAGTGAATAAAAATAAAAGACTTAGATGAAGGGCCACTTTAGTGGATTGGGTTACTGCACTGCAAATCCCACTCCAGATTTTCCTTTTGTACAATGCTCAGGAAATGGTTAACCAAGTCTAGGTGGTGACAATGAAATTCAACTCTGGCCTGCTGAAAACATTATGTACCAATATGTCGAAAGGAGTTGATTTCCAGTTAGGTGTCATTGATCTCAATGGGAAATTAGCAACCTTCTTAATGATAGATGCCCTTTCTAAAGCTCAGCTTTGCATATGGGTCTTTACAACAGTAACATTATTCAACAATAAAGAATGTCTTATACAAGTTAACCATACAGCCATTGTCCAGAGGAAAAATAAGTCATAAATCGGAATGCCAACTATTGCCTGTGGAACTGTTAATTTCTTGAACTTGCACTCTATCCTGATACCTCACAGATGACTTAAAATTAAAGATGGCGATGAAGCAGGGTCAGAGGAGGCTTGAAATGAAAAAAAACAAATTGATCACAATTGTAACAATAGCTTTGAAGTTAAGCAATTGGATTAAATAGAAAGCGCAGTGAAGGTATTTGCCTGAAATTCTTGTCTGTTACTTTAGACAAAGCAAGAATCCACTTCTTTCAAATGGACTCTGCCATCAGCAGATTGAGGTATTTCAGACATTAAGTGTCGCTGCCTATTATTCCAGTCTGGAATTCATCATTGATCAAGTATTGCATTTTGGGACATTAAATGAACAGCATGACACGTGTATTCATTTTTATTGAATATAATGTACATTTTTCAATACTATTTTGGCAGCAAGTGACAGTTGAGAAGGCTTTTTTTTTTCCATTTTCTTCTCCCTCTATTCCTCCTTTCCCTACTCCCAAAAGGAACGAACATTAGGATTCATTTTTTTCCAGAATAACAGATTTGTTAATTACATGTTTCTGGGCAGCACTCCATGTAGCAGGATGGAGGGGACAAGATCTTGCTGCTGATATACTGTCCACATACCCATGGGGTCTCCCTTAACCTTGCTGTTGGGCAGGACCTGAATTTTCCATTACAGCTTCTGGACAAGATCCAGAAACTGCTTATTTTGTCCAAAACATCGAAAAGCTGGGAAAAAAAAAAAACTTAGTTCTTAAATTCCGCCTATTATGAAGTTAACCTGTATGATATCCTGTAATACATGAGGAGCTAAATGCAAGTCAGCCTGATTTTCAATACCTCTTCACAAATATTTATTTTACTCAACCGATGTTATCTTCGTTTGAATGTCCACAATAAGGCAAAATGTGAAGATATCACAGCTTGTATGGGTTAGAGGTTGAAGGCTGAACACATTTTTAACATTCTGGTTGTGATCATCGATGCATCAAATGAATCCAGTACATACTGCAGAAGAAATTATTCAGTAAGCTCATGAAGTGACTGAGTGGATCTACTGCAGAGATTTCTCTTTGAAAAAGGTATCCCCATCAATATTTAAGTGTATTTGAATTAAAAATGATACTCTTCATTTTCAAAAAGCAATGCAAGATAAATCATTAAATGTCTGCTGCATAGAGTTGACATGTTACAGAGTAAACCCTATACATGCTGTAAAAATAATGGAAGCCATTCTAAACAATGGGTTGGATTTTAACTTAAAACATCTGAAGTAATGAGTACAGTTGCAGCCTAAAAGACACCAAGTATATTCTGTAGGCCAACATCTTCTGTTGCTGCTAGCTTGAAAAGACATTCATGTCGAGTGACTAAGAGCTGCCTGATCCAAACAGTAGGTTCTTTAGGCATTCGGAAATCAGGGCTTTCCTAATATTCAGGTTGTGTCTGGTCTGGTTCCTAAAATGCCATGCTTAGCGGCAAAATTGCCAAAAAGATTGAGTGTGCTCCTCTGGACTGCACAATAATTACCAGTGTCCACATGTATTGCCAAATCCTGGCAGGTTTCTGGTGACTACCTCTCAATTGCAAACCGAGCAAAGGCAAGCTTTCCGGTAATAGCCCGTCAGCAAGAGTTAAGGTAAAGTTGTTGTAGTCCTAAAGGACCATAGGGTTGTTTTCTCATTGGAGAGAAATGACTGGTGGTGGTTTAACCTGAGGATCACCAAACCTCAGTTGCGGAGAGAGGTTGAGAAGGAGAGTCCGTCACGGTAACCTCAGTCAGTGCAGGAATTGAACCCACACTATTGACATTATTCTGTCCAACCAAATAGGAGTTAATGGACCTCTTGCCAGCCTCTCAGTACTGGAACTATTGGTGGCAAGAGGTCACAGACCATCTCATGGAATGGCCCAAACACCCCTCCACAATCATGACCTTCAAGCTATAGCTTTGTCACATATTTTCCAAGTCTACAGAGGCCACCAATGCCTTGACTCAAACATCAGCAGTTCTCACCTCTCCTGGTGGGCTGCTGGCCAGCCACAGCCTCAGGAACTCCAAATGCCTTCCTCTCGGTGGAGCTTGCCCACCGCCCCCAGTTGGAAAAGGTTCCTAGAGGTCCTCTGTTAAAATCAGCCACCTCCAGGTTGGTGGGCTCTAGTCACCATCGGGGTTCTAATGGTCCTGCAAATGGTCCCACGACTAATTCTTTGAAGCAATCCGGTTTAACGAAAATGGAATTGTGTTAATTACTGGCGTGGCAATGTAAAATTTGAAAGACAGGGAATTTTTGGATCTTTCAACTTCTATTATTTACAACAAGAGCCCCACAGTTCAAAAGAACTTCCGGGATGCCTTGAATGGAAGTCAGTTTAAGCATCCAAATGTAAGATTGAGGTATCAAAATAACATCATTTCTTTTTTGAAGGAATCCTATATTTAAAAAAAGGGAATGGCTGATAAATTCTGATTATCAGAGATGTGACATGACGATAAGTAAACTTCCCCCCCCTCCCTCCTCCAGTTTTGAAAGTGATATTTATTCCTATCTTGGGTTTTTCTTTTTATGTATATTTCCCCTGTCCTAAGCCTGGCTTCAATTATTCATTCCTCTGACCATGATGTAGCAGATTACTGATGCCCAACAGATCACTCCACTGATTGTCCCATGTGTCAGAGTTGCTAATGAGCCCATTTCCATTTACAGGATTTATTAATACGTGACAATTTAAATCTTCATATAGTGCATCTAAGAGATTTATAAAAAGGAAAAAAAGTAAAAACGCTTTTCAAATCACTGCATAAATTTACTTCAGATAAAACAGAAACAACTCAGCTGTCTCTCCATGGCAACTTTATCCAGTAACAACTTCTGTAAATAAGATTTCTGTCACACAAAGCAACAGAAACAACTCAGTTTGTGTGACAGAAATCTTATTTACAGAAGTTGTTACTGGATAAAGTTGCCATGGAGAGACAGCCTGTCACGGTGTACAATGCTCAGACATAGTCCCAGCATTTGTGTGGTCTGATCTTAGTGTTGTTGCAGTGAACACAAATAGAATCTATCCCTGTTCACCAAATGAAGAGTAATTTAACAGCAAGATTCTGATTGAGATGAAACCTAGGGTTAATGTTATTCTTTTCCTTAATGAGTACCTAAATACACATTTGAATTTTTTTTAATTATTAAAAATCAACATAAAGTCTATAAAACATATTAAGATATTAGAAGTAAATCGCACTTTAATATATACTATGCTACAGAAGAAAATCCAATTAACTGCTGACAGCCTAAGCTTAGGATATGTTGTATCACATGAGAAAATTAAATAGCAGCCCTTTAAGTTAATACTCCTCTTGAAGGCTTTAAGTTTCAATTCTGTCAAAAGGTTTTAAAAGTATTTCAATTTTATGTTTATCCTGAATTTAATTCAACATACAGCCTGTCTACGTAAAATAAATCTATTAATAAATCAAATGCGTGGGGAAAATCTAAAGCAAGACCTGATGCTCATTGAATTATCAGAGTTCACGATGCATTATAAATGACAAATATTATGTCTAACAGCAACAGACCTGACTATTATCTTCATGAAACAGGATGAAGCAGCAAAACACCTATTCAAATATTACCTTGTGCAGTTATTGTAAGGTCAGTCAGGTGGACCTCAAATGAATTTCCTTTCTGAACCAGATTAACAGCCCCCAATTAGGGAGCCCTGGCTGACAAATATAAACAGGAAAGAAAGGTTCTGCTCATTCTGAGAACTGACTCTGAGGAAGCTGAACCAGTGCCAAGTACTATGCACATGTAAATAAAGAGTAACTTGCTGACAGGATACCAGCCCCTAGTTAGTTCAGTGCTCAGGAGAGAAAAAAAAAAGTTGAAGAAATTTGCTTTCAACAGTAATCTTAGAGTTGGGGTAAGCATTACGGGCATCATGCTCTTATTTGGGAAGCTGGACTCGTTCGATCCCACTATTGAAGACAGGGCTCAGTGGAAAAAATGCATTATTTTTTCTGGGCAAATGACATTAGGGCAGATGACAAGCAACGAGGAATTCTCCAGACAGAATGCAGACCCACAGCTTTTTCAGTTATTAGGAGCCTAGCGTTTTCTGAGCTACCACATACTAAACCCCTTTCAAGAGTTGACGGATTTAGTCAAGGAATATTACAACCTCAAGCCTCCTTTAATTCTGAGGAGCTGTTGGTTTTACTCAGCAATTCGAGAACCATGGAATTTTGACTAGGCTACGACTGGTAGAGGCATATGACTTTAGTTTAACCCTTGCCAAGATGCTGTGAGACTGTTTGATATGGGAGATTAGTGTTGTAAGCATGCAAAAGGGCATACCTGTTGTGGTTCAGTTCGCCAAGCTGGGAATTTGAGTTGCAGACGTTTCGTCCCCTGTCTAGGTGACATCCTCAGTGCTTGGGAGCCTCCTGTGAAGCGCTTCTGCGGTGTTTCCTCCGGCGTTTATAGTGGCCTGTCCCTGCTGCTTCCGGTTGTCAGTTCCAGCTGTCCGTTGCAGTGGTCGGTATATTGGGTCCAGATTGATGTGCTTATTGATTGAATCTGTGGATGAGTGCCATGCCTCTCGGAATTCCCTGGCTGTTTGGCTTGTCCTATAAATAGTAGTGTTGTCCCAGTCAAATTCATGTTGCTTGTCATCTGCGTGTGTGGCTACGAAGGATAGCTGGTCATGTCGTTTTGTGGCTAGTTAGTGTTCATGTATGCGGATCATTAGCTGTCTTCCTGTTTGTCCTATGTAGTATTTTGTGCAGTCCTTGCATGGGATTTTGTACACTACGTTGGTTTTGCTCATGCTGGGTATCAGGTCCTTTGTCCTGGTGAGTTGCTGTCTGAGAGTGGCTGTTGGTTTGTGTGCTGTTATGATTCCTAGTGGTCGCAGTAGTCTGGCTGTCAGTTTAGAAATGCTCTTGATGTATGGTAGTGTGGCTAGTCCTTTGGGTTGCGGCATGTCCTTGTTCCATTGTCTTTCCCTTAGGCATCTGTTGATGAAATTGCGAGGATATCCGTTTTTGGCGAATACCTTGTATAGGTGTTCCTCTTCCTCTTTTTGCAGTTCTGGTGTACCGCAGCGTGTTGTGGCCCTTTTGAATAGTGTCTTGATGCAACTTCTTTTGTGTGTGTTGGGGTGGTTGCTTTCGTAGTTCAGGACTTGGTCTGTGTGTGGCTTTCCTGTATACCTTTGTGGTGAATTCTCCATTAGGTGTTCTCTGTACCATCACATCTAGGAATGGGAGTTGGTTGTCTACAAAGGTTTTATTCTTTGTAGGTCAAACCTGGTTATCTGTCCATTTTTTTTGTTGTAAGTTCCTCATGTGTTGTTTATCCTATTGGTGAGCTGTGGGGTCAAACTCCCTCTTTTGGTAGGCGTTGGTACAAAGAATTAAACCTGAAAGCAACAACATCCCCAGGTTCTATGGACTACCTAAAGTGCACAAGCCAGACATCCCACTCAGACCCATAGTATCACTACCAGGGACACCATCACACAAACTGGCTAAAGTACTACAGCAGAAACTGAAACACCTGATCAGCGGATCCAGATACTCTATACAATCAACACAGGAATTCTTGTACATCATCAGAAATATACACTTAGACAAGGAAGAAACCATGGTCTCATTCGATGTAACGGCACTGTTCACCTCTATCGACAAAACCCGAGCCAGAGAAACAATAGCTAACCTGCTGGACATACAGAACAGACAACGGGACGTTGAACCTATCAACAAAGATGGCATACTCAAACTACTGGACCTGTGCCTCACAACAGACTTCACATTCAACAAATATATGAACAAATCAACGGCACACCCATGGGCTCACCCATCTCTGGACTCATAGCAGAAGCGATAATGCAAAGATTAGAACAAACAGTCTGACCGCAAATTCAACCCAAACTCTGGGTCAGATATGTGGATGACACCTTTTGTAATCATTAAAAACACAGAAATAGAGAACACACACCGGATCATCAACCCCACACTCACAGGAATCCGGTTCACTAGAGAGGAAGAAAAGGACAACCAACTCCCATTCAGAGATGTGATGGTACAGAGAACACCTAACGGAGAATTCACCACAAAGGTATACAGGAAAGCCACACACACAGACCAAGTCCTGAACTACGAAAGCAACCACCCCAACACACACAAAAGAAGTTGCATCAAGACACTATTCAAAAGGGCCACAACACACTGCAGCACACCAGAACTGCAAAAAAAAAAGAGGAAGAACACCACCTATACAATGTATTTGCCAAAAACGGATACCCGCGCAATTTCATCAACAGATGCCTAAGGGAAAGTCAACGGAACGAGGACGTGCCGCAACCCAAAGGACTAGCCACACTACCATACATCAAGAGCATTTCCAAACTGACAGCCAGACTACTGCGACCACTAGGAATCATAACAGCACACAAACCAACAGCCACTCTCAGACAACAACTCACCAGGACAAAGGACCTGATACCCAGCATGAGCAAAACCAACGTAGTGTACAAAATCCCATGCAAGGACTGCACAAAATACTACATAGGACAAACAGGAAGACAGCTAATGATCCGCATCCATGAACACCAACTAGCCACAAAACGACACGACCAGCTATCCTTCGTAGCCACACACGCAGATGACAAGCAACATGAATTTGACTGGGACAACACTACTATTTATAGGACAAGCCAAACAGAACAGCCAGGGAATTCTGAGAGGCATGGCACTCATCCACAGATTCAATCAATAAGCACATCAATCTGGACCCAATGTTCCGACCACTGCAACGGACAGCTGGAACTGACAACCGGAAGCGGCAGATTCAAAACCACTACAAATGCCGGAGGAAAGATCACAGAAGTGCTTCACAGGAGGCTCCCAAGCACTGAGGATGTCACCTAGACAGGGGACGAAACGTGCAACACAAATTCCCAGCTCGGCAAACAGAACCACAACAACAAGCACCCGAGCTACAAATCTTCTCACAAAATTTGAAAGGGCATACCTGTTGAAGTCCAACGGGACTTCAAAACAAGCACAACAACTGGCTTTAAACCATGGGTTACAGGGTGTGCTGACTAAGCTTGGGGAATATCACTTGAGTGCAGGCAATTACATAGGCTCAGGACATATCTACGTCAGCCCACAGCAAAAACCCCAAAACAAAGCCAAGCCTTGGTCAAATGGTTAACAGTGCCTTCAGAATCCGGGCTGGCAAGCCATTATAGTTGCTGTGCACTTGAGACACCCAAACATAAAAGGAGACAGTCCCACTAGACTTAAATTGAGTAAGAGAACTTCCAGGATGGTATCAGGAGAGAGCACACCCTGAAAAAAAAAAGGTCCACCTACATCTGGTTTGGCACAGTTAAATTGTTTAGCAAAATCCAAATCAGAACCAAATCAAAATAAACATGGTTAAATGGTCACTCAGTTCTAATGGAGGCTGATACCTGTGCAGCTGTGTCAGGGATTGCAAAACGAGTCTTTCACAAAATTTACCCTGATATCCAACCCTTACGTTTGTGTAAGGCCGCTACTAAACTAAAAACCTATACTGGGGAACATTTACAGATTAAGGGTACAATTTTAGTTCCAGTCTCCTATGAGATTATGGGAAATTCCCATTAGATTGGAAGATTGCAAATCTAACTCCTCGATTCAAAAAAGGTGGGGAGACAGAAAGCAGAAACCTGCTCAGTTACATTAACAGCTCTCAGTTGGAGACATGTTAGAAGCTTTTAGAAAAGATGTTGTGGCAGAGCACTTTGAAAATTTCAAGGTATTATCAATGTCTTGAGAAAAGGAAATCATGTTTGACTAACCTATTCAAAGAACTTGAGGAAGTAACACGTTGTGGATAAAGGGAAAATGGATGGCTGTAATGCACTTCGGTTTCCAGAAGGCAGCTGCTTTGTCATGATTTTAATGATGTCAACTAGGTGGACTTCATAGAATAGGAGTTACCCGATTGGGGCTGTTAATCTGGGAGCCCTGGCTGACAGATATAAACAGGAGTGACAGAGTCCTGTTCATTAGAAAGCTGGCTCAGAGGAAGCCAGAGCTGAAAATGTGTTGCTGGAAAAATGCAGCAGGTCAGGCAGCATCCAAGGAGCAGGAGAATCGACGTTTCGGGCATGAGCCCTTCTTCAGGAAGGGCTCATGCCCGAAACGTCAATTCTCCTGCTCCTTGGATGCTGCCTGACCTGCTGCATTTTTCCAGCAACACATTTTCAGCTCTGATCTCCAGCATCTGCAGTCCTCACTTTCTCTCAGAGGAAGCCAGCCCAAGTAATAAGCTTGGGTAACTAAAGCCGACTTGGTAATGGGATGCTGGCGTCTGGAATTTTCATTGAGGGTCATTTCAAAGATAGTGCCAATCTAAATTAAAATAGTTGGATTTATTTTACAGAAATTCTACCTTGGTATAACTTTTCCAGTTTTGGCATGAGCTCGATAATCTGTATCTTACAAGGCAGTGGTATGGATGGAACAATAATTCTAATTCACTGCAAATTCTTTTCTGAAGCATGTTTCAGTTCTTTCCCTTATGGACTAACTGAAAAGGGTGGATGAGTGTACTCCCAATTCCTGTTGGACCATTAATGAGCATGTAACAAAGTCTCAACCATGCTAATTGGTCACCATTTCATGTCTGGATAATGAGATCTCTGAATCCCTGCTGATATCATGCTGATTAAGTGTCTTAGTCACAAGAAGCCTTGTGGTAATTAGTTATCAGAGTTCCTGTAGGTTTACTATAAATATGCCTCTATCATCGTGCTCTGGAGGTATGATCCAAATCCCTACTGATGAATTAGCATTTGAAGCACTGATAATGTAGAGGCAATTAGATATACAATTTTTTCAGTATAGAGAAAGTGAATATTTGAGGTTCCAGATAATTTGTTGGTGAGTGAGTATCTTTTTACCCTGTAGATGAATAAAAAAAACTTTTATTGCTAACATATCTAAAGTAAATGTGCATCCAGAATCCCTGATAAGTATTTCACACTTTTAATGAGCCTACATCAGACAAACTTTCAAGTCAAGATAATTAATTATATCCATCTGGTGGTTAAAATTTGTCGCACATATATACCGAATGACTACAATTCCATTCAGATTACAATTTCAGTAGTTTTGTCCTTCATTAGCCTTAGGGTTCCTTGCTCAGCTGAAATCCATATAAAGACAACTACATTAATTTTGCAATTGTGTGCAATTATTTTTGCTCGAAAACCATTTAAATAATTCAAAGTAGTCACTCTCTTGACCATAAATCCTAAAAAGATAGAACACAGCAGATTCAGTTCAGATTGCAATATAGCAGCTCAGTGCGGAGTGCTTTCTTAACTGGCATTTGCAAATAGGGATACATGCAAAAATTGGTTTCCAACTGTGACCACACAAGCAGCACAACCAGATCTTTTACAAACAAAAACGATCAAGCCTGCTGATCAACAAACATACAGTCATTTATATGCATTTTAATTAGATTGTTTAGGATAATCAGCCATTTCAAGGATCCAATTGGGTTCAATTCCCATGCAGGCGGAGGTGACGAGGAGGTGCCCTTTCCCCTCAACCACTCCCCTCATTTGATGGTGACCCTCAGGTTAAACCACTACCATTGTCTCTGAGAGAGCAGCCCTGAGATTTGGTAGGATCATGGCAACATTGTCTTTTATTTTTAGATCAGAGAAACAGATGCAAACGAATCGTACATTAAAAGTCAAAAATCCAAGCATTTTTAACAGTTCCCAAGCCTCCAGTGGAAAAGATGAATGCCAGAAATAGCTGAAAATTTAAGAATAAATATCTTAAAATCTTTCAACAGAGGCTGAATAGGCTGGTGCTCTTTTCCGTGGAGGGTCAGAGGTTGAGAGGTAACCTTATAGAGGTTTATAAAAATCACATGGGACATGGATAGAGTGAATAGACAAGATCTTTTCCAAGGGTGGGAGAGTCCAAAATGAGAGGGCATAGGTTTAGGGTGAGAGGGGAAAGATAGAAAAGAGACCTGAGCGGAAACTTTTTCACAGTGGATGGTGTATGGAATGAGCTGCCAGAGGAAGTGGTGAAGGTTGGTACAATTGCAACATTTAAAAAACTTCTGGATGGGTTTTTGAATTGGAAGGTTTGAAGGGATATGGGCCAGGTGCTGGAAAATGGGACTAGATTAATTTAGGATATCTGGTCAGCATGGATAAGTTGGACCGAAGGGTCTGTTTCCATGCTGCACATCTATGACTCTACTTTGTGAATGACTGACTGAATTGCTCAACATGTTGCATATCTAATGTGATCTTAAGTTGTTCAATGCCAGGGTTAAAATGTAATTTGAACCAATTTTTTTTTAAAACACAAGTGATTTTTAACTAATTGGAAACAACTCCAAGAAGGAAGGGATAAGCTGAGATAGTCCTTTCACTAACAGGGTTTTGAACCTAATCTAGAAAGAGCCCAAGTACAGCTGATGGCTGTAATCTGATTTCTTTGGAGGGGGTTGGTTAGCTCAGTTGGCTGGATGAGTGGTTTATGATGCAGAGTGATGCCAACAGTTTGGGTTCAGTTTCCGCACTGGCGGACATCCATGAAGGTCCGGTCTTCTCATCCTTGCTCTTCAGAGGCTTGGTAATACTCAGATTCACCAACACTCCACCCTAAAATGAGAAAGCAGAACTATCATGCACTGGGACTTGTGACCCTCTATTAGGAAGGCTCAGTGGTTAGCACTGCTACCTCACAGCGCTAGGGATCTGAATTTGATCCCAGCCTTGGATGTCGGTGTGGAGTTTGCACGTTCTGGTGTCTGCATGGGTTTCCTCTGGAGTGCTCTGGTTTCCTTCCGCAGTCCAAAGATGTGCGGGTTAGGTGGATTTGCCATGCTAAAATTGGCCGATTGTATCCAGGTTGGAGTAGCCATGATAAATGCAAAGTTCAGGAGTAGTGCAAGGGACTAGGTTTGGGTGGGTTGCTCTTTGGAGGATTGGTGCAGATTTGATGGGCCAAAATGGCCTCTTTCCACACTGTAGGGATTCTGTGATTCTCCATGGAGATAGACAATGTCTCCACTCAGTATATCCGAGAGATTGACTTTAAGTTGAGCTGAATATATATGATTGGTGAGCAACAATTTAACGACATTCACTGTGATGCAACAGTTTGTGATTCGCATCTAGTATCACCTTGCCACCCAGAGACTAAGCTGACATTTAACATTATTTATTGACATGTTTATTTCCATCGCTGACTCCTTCCTCCTGTGGCCCCTTTCCCAAATTAATTCCATGTTTACAGCTAATATAACAAATCATCACCACAGGAATGTGTCTAGAAAAAGCAAAATGTTCCATCTGATGAAATAATTTTACAAATTAATCTCATTCTATGCCAGTTTGAAAATCCTAAAATGGTATAAAATTGGTAAAATCCAGTCAAAATCTATAATGTGAGTTTGAGTCTGCAGCCTGTAGAAAAAAGGTTTATGCACTGACTATAATTTGTGCACGCATATCTGTGACATGTGTTCTGCTATCATCTACCTTTATTTAAAGATGATTAAAGAGCCTGTAGAAACAAATTATTAGCTATATTTATGGGCACAGGATTGTCATGGCTGTCTTGCAGGATTACGCTGGATTTGCCAATAAATTGTCCAGGCAGCAAACACCAGTTGAATCATTGCAGCTGATGTACAGTATATCAATTTTCACCAGTTTTTCCATTCTCTTTTGCTCTCTATCAAAACCATTCTTCTTGATAACCACAGACTAACCAAACACACTGATAAAGATATAAAGGTATGGGCGGCACGGTGGCACAGCAGTTAGCACTGCTGCCTCACAGCGCCTGAGACCCGGGTTCAATTCCCGCCTCAGGCGATTGACTGTGTGGAGTTTGCACGTTCTCCCAGTGTGTGTGGATTTCCTCCGGGTGCTCCGGTTTCCTCCCACAGTCCAAAGATGTGCAGGTCAGGTGAATTGGCCATGCTAAATTGCCCGTAGAGTTAGGTAAGGGGTAAATGTAGGGGTATGGGTGGGGTGCGCTTCAGCGGGTCGGTGTGGACTTGTTGGGCCGAAGGGCCGGTTTCCACACTAAGTAATCTAATCTAATCTCAAATTTATAAATTTTAGAGAGCAGTGTTTATTTATTACAATAAAGGGTTTTCTATGTAGGGACAATTCTTCAGTGGATCAACTCTCCAGTTCACTGCACTAAAGAATAATAATCATGGGCTAAAGTGCAGATTAGCCTGGCCTTTCTAAGTCCCAGGTTCTCACCTCCACAAATACCATTCTGCCTTCGATTTCTTAATCAAACTCTTTGGAGGTGGCCCTTTGCCTTATTAGGCAGTAACACTATTAGCCACATATTTCAATTTATGCTTGTTCAGTGGTATTCAAGGTCAAATTGTAGATATTTACAAAAGAACCTCATTACTCTTAAATGAGAAGGTTTAGCACAACAAGCTGAGTATTTAACTAACATGCTATACCTGTGTTGAGTAACACTTTGAAGTTTCACTTCAAAAATATCAGAATTACATGGAAAGAACTATGCTTGTTCCATGATATTTATGAAGTAAAATGGCCGAAAGTAATATATGTTCAAATTTTTAATATCTAGTTCTGGAATCTGAAAAACAACTTAATTGAAGTAAAGTACATAGAGTACCCAATAGGCAGTAAAAGAAACTAATAGTTTGTCTTGGTTAAAAAATTCAGGACTGGAACCATAAAAGGCTTTCAGCAATTTCCAAAACAATGAACAAAGAATCATTGTTTTTTGGGAAGAGATGTGGACAAATTGTATATCTTCTCCTTGAGCTGTCCCTCAGGATCAAGGATGACTGTACTGTAATTGCAAATTATGTTAAACACAAGCCAAAAATTAATTTTTTTTGCAAAGCAACTAACATTCTTGTAATAGCTATCAAGTTTACAAATTAACATCAACTAAAAATTTGAGAACCAACTTTACACAATATGGCATTTATGGCAGAAAAAAAGTCATTTATAGTGCATTGAAGTTTGTCAAGAACCAAGTGTTACGGGTTTATTTTGCTTATCGCTGTGGTTTCTTATTTAGCCTTTAGTAAGAAAAATGTAAAAATTATAGTGCCAAGCTAAGGTTTAATTACCCAGGGATCAATTTGAATGTTACACCCCCTGGAGTCAGAGTCCAAGTTATAATCCATTCTTTACTACTTCCTTTGGCAATAACTTTCCAAGAATGAAGTCATAACAAATAACATATGTTACTATGTCACTTTAGGTACACCTATGCATGAAAATATTCTTTTTCCTTCCACCCTAAAGCTGACATCAGATGTTTGGAATTTTATGATAATTAACATTTTAATTTCAATTGATAGCTGGGCATTTATACACTTCTGATTGATTGTTTCTTTAACTCTCTTTAGAAAGCTGAGCAATGTGCAGCATGATTAAATTACTCCTTCTGAACCTCTAAGAAACAGAGCTTTGAATGAATAAGATTCTGATATATCAGAGTGAAGAATGTATTTTTTGGCAATTGCCATCTGGTTGCTGATCAGTCACACAGAATGCTTAGCCTTTAGGCTTATATCCAAGTACTACCACAAAAATGTAAGTTAAAACAATCCTATGAAATCATTTGCTAAATCATGCCAGAGTAAAGCTAATGATGTTCCCGGTTGACTAGATTGGAAAGCATTCTTGTGTAAATTAACAAATGTTTAGACCTTGGAGGAGGAATGCAGAATTGGCAGTACAGTAGTCCGAAAACACTTTTCATAAAATACATCTGCACTACACCCATAGTGGAGACGTTTTTTTTCAAAAAAGTGATTATGTCGGTTCAGCTTCCTCTAGTTTGGAGTATATTGGACACACTCAAATCCTAGTTCCCTGAAATGTTCCAATTCTGTCCCTTCCAAAATGCAAACATGGGTAAGTGCGTGAACCGACAATAGAATTGGTATCCCTTTTCAATCAGCCTGTCTCCCAGCTACTCCCTCCCACAGCTGAGACAGCAAAACAGATCACACCGCAGGTTTCTTCATTGCATGGTCACTGCTAATCCATCACCATACTACAAGAGGTACAATTTAAAATAACATCAGCCAAATTATGTCAGTCTTTCCAAACTTCAAGATGTGCTCCATAGCAGTATTAGTCTGACAGCCCTGCTGAAAACTGAAATCTTGCAACTATTTTGTTTTCAATCAAATCAATTTTCTTTGAAGCTGGAACAGCAACAGCACAGTTCGCTAATCTTTCAATAAAAACCAAAAGAAAAATAAAATTGGGGCTCATGAAGAAATGACATGAAATACCACCCATTAAATAGGCGCTCAGTTCTGTTGTCATACAGATGCCTGTGAAATATTTTGTTATTTTGTGGATTAGACATTAAGATTCAGCAAACATCCACCACCTACAAAACTCAGATCACTGAATAAACAGAATTAAAAATAAAGTTATCACAGAAAGTGATGGAAAGTGATTCATCAGGTCTGGGAGCATCTGAGGAGAGATGCACCACTGGATGCATTCTATCTGGACATATCACAGCGTGGTTCAGCAATTGCTCTTTCTCAGACAGCAAGAAACTGCAGAGAGTTGTGAACACAGCCCAGTCCAGCCTTCCCTCCATTGACTCCATCTATACTTCCCTCTGTCTCATGAAAGCAACTAAAATAATCAAAGACCCCTTCCAAACTGGTTATACTCACTTCCACCCTCTTCGGTCAGGCAGAAGATCTAACGAATGAATGGATTCAAGAACAGCTTCTTCCCCACGGTCATTAGACTGCTGAATGGACCTCTTGAAATAAGTTTAATGCTGATCTCTCTCGCTCTCTGTGCACCTTCTTTGTAGCCATAACATCGTATTCTTGCTCTGTTCTATCCCCTTAATGCACTTTGTATGGTGTGACCTGCCTGCATTGCAAGCAAAACACAATTTTTCACTGTACATAGGTACATGTGACAATAAATTAAATTAAATTAAATTGAAGAAACAGTTAACATTACAGATCTGGGTCCTTCCATCAGAATTGATGCAAGTTAAAATATAATGGGTTTCTAAACAAGAAAGAAAGTGCAAGCTGGTAAGAACAAAAAGGAAAATCTCTGATGGGGAGAAGGGCAACAGACGTGATATGATTAAAAACAGTGGTAGGAAACTGAAATAGGACAAGAAAATAAGCGATGAGTCTAGAGAGGTGTGAATGGCAACCCTCTGAATACAAAGGATGAAGATAAAAGCCACAACAGAAATAAACTTGGAGAAAAAACAAGTTGAAGCAGAGGTATGATAAACGCAGTATTGTCCTTCCAGAAAATGGTGTGAGGAAGTGCAGTCAAGATCGCTGTGGTGTCCTTAGGTTAAGAAAATACCTGTTAACCTTTTGGCAAAATATGTCAAATAAGGGATAGAAAGAGTTAGAGATGAACTACGTGAATTAAAAGAAGGATGATATTTGGAAGCAAAGTCAAATGAAAATTTCCAGTTCAGGATGAGAGCAGGAAGTGGCACAGATGCAATGTGCCGGATACACTGTTAATGTATCAGGTAAAACAACCGTGGTGAATGTCAGGGCCCAGAGTAGGGTTGGAACAAGGAATGTTCAATGTATCCAACAAGAAGGTTGGCATAAATAGAAACTGTGTGGGTACCCATAGCAACACGTTTTATTTGGAGGCACTCATAACTGAACATATCCAAACACTATGTTTCAAAAAGATCAAAATTACTGGCTGAGCACATACTTCAAGAAGCCGTATGCCTCAGGGTGGTTGTGTTAGTGTTGGAACAGCAACAACAATTAATGTGGAAAATTATGTGTAGGCAAAAATTCAATTTTTTTTTTCAAAAGTAGACATATTTGTCTACATATTGATATTCTGAAAGATTCTAAGCTGGTACAAAACAAACAAAAAAATTGGCACTTTCTGCTTCATATTTAATGAACTATTTGACCTAAAGCCTTTAAACCTGCTGATATTCCTTCTGCAACGTGGGTGTGATAAAAGCACTGAATAGACTGAAAGCTACAAAAGCAATCAGAAACCTTCTGAAAACCACAGGTAAAAACCTGCAGCAGTTCAGCTGCTACTGGGAGCCCTGCTGAGACTGGATGCTTTCATGCTGTGATAAAGTGCGCTTTGCACAAAATGAGAAATATTATGTGCTATGAATTAACTCAACCACATCTAGTCCAGAGGCCCCAAATCTGTATGAGCACAAGAAACTTCACTAAATTGTTTCATACTAGACAATCCAACTAAACATTAAAAAAATCAGATCAAGATGGTCAACACTGTCCACAGGAAATAGGAATAATGGTATTTATACTTTAACTCCTGACTCTTGCTTGAAAATGATTATACCCTGTGGAAGGTCAATTAGGAACAGCCAGCAAAGCCCTGCATTCTGTCAAAACAAAAAGCATTTTTAGGGAATCCATGAACCATTCACAAGGTTGTGTGCATTGACCAGGTGAAAAGTGGATATCAAGAGAATGTCATACCCTGACCCGATCGTACTTATTCATTTAAAATTCTGCCATCTCACCCTGGCAGTGTTTTAGTTTCCTGACACAGGAATGGAAGAAAAGTAAACTGAGTAACGGGGCACATGCCAATTTTCAATTAGCAATTGGTGTTCCCAGTCTGTACTAGTGATGAATATTCAGGGCGCAGGTTTAAAAAGATAAACTTTTCCAAGGAAAGTTATTCCCTCATTTTCCTCTCTTGCAAGCATTTCAGAGTTTATTCATCTCCACACAGCATCTTGCTACACACAATACCATGTGGTGCATTAATAAAACTAATTGCATCAAAGACATGAGAATACTTTTAGTTCTCTGGTAACTGGTCTGCTACCTGAATTTCTTCAGCCTGTTCCTAAATGACTAATTAGGTGGCATAATAGCACTAATTAGATCTGCTAACTGCTTTAAGTGGATTTAGGATCCAACACAGTTTAACCTCACCAGTTCTTATGAGGGCCAGAGCAAACACACATTAAGCAAATATCAATGTGCAATGTTTTTGGCATTTACATTCCACAGATCATGAATTCATTTTTGTCTGGAGTCCCAAAATTCTTCAAGCTTGAAGTGGTTTAACACATGTTAATATTCAAAAATCGCTGAAGGCAAAAAGGGGAATATTTCCATTGTTTCATCTTTCAACTACATTATGGTTAGGATACCGTGACAAGCAAAATCCACTCTGGCTGCAGTATCAGGAGAAAGGCAGGGCACCTAAAAGACTCAAGTGAATTATTTTCCTCAACTAACTTAGTGAAATGGAAGTCTTGATTCCCTCAGGTGAAAATAAAGCTTGGATGTTTACCAACAGACAAACTAGTCAGTCAACGAGTCGAAAAGAAAGGGAGTTATCTAAATGATTAAATTAGACACATGAACAGGTCCCACCAGGGCTAATGTTGGTTGAGGTGCCTTTTCATAGATTTGGATTGAGTCCTGTCACCTGAAAAGTTGCATGAACCCATGAATAACACTTCCTGTGATTACTTTATTTTGTTTAATTCAAAAGTTTCACTCTCGACTGCAGTGATGGACCTGAAATCTATGTTAGAAGTGCACATAAGTTATCACAGCTGGGTTTCTCATCCAAAGTACCTAAAAGAAAGATTCAGTTTTTCCAGCATAAAAAAGAAGGCAGAGCAGGGTGGGGACCAGGACTCAGGGTCCACATAGAAATGAGGAGGAAAGTGATTGCAACTCATCGGAATATAGGAACAGGAGTTGGTTATTCAGTTCATCGAGACTGCTCTTCATTTAATTTATTAATGGAGAATTGATACCTCAACGCCTTTTACTCATTATCTCCATAACTGTGTACACATTGAAAATCCAATACAAATATACTCAAAGAGAGTTTCCACAGCCATCTGGGATAGAGAATTTTAAAGATTCACTCCCCTGCGTAAAATGAAAACTCCTAGTTTTAGCTTGAAATGGCACCTCCCTTGATTTTTAAATTGTACTCCCAGACTGTTGCCTCACCAACCAGAGGGAACATCTCACCTGCATCGACCCAGCCTATTCCTTTCAGCATCTTGTAGGTTTCAATGCGATCACCTCTCATTCTTTGAAACTCGAGAGACTACTGGCCCAGTTTTCCCAATGTCTCTCCAAATTCAGTCCCACCGTCCCAGGAACAAGTCTGATAGACTGTTATCGTACTCCCTCTATTGAGATAACAATCTTTCCCAAAAGGAGATGAAAATTACACAAAGTACATGCACGGAGTAACCAAGCTCCTCTACAGCTGAAGCAAGCCCTCACTACTCCTGTACTCAAATCCACTTGTGGTAAAGACTAACATTCCATTAGCCTTCTTAATAGCTTGCTGTACCTTGATGTTAGCCTTCAGTGACCTATTGACAAGGTCACCCAAGTCCTTTTGCACATCTTCACTTTCCAACTTCTCTCCACATAGGAAATACGCTGCTCATTTGTTCTTCCCACCAAAATACATAACCTTACATATTTTTCCACATTATACTTTACATGTCATGTTCTTGTCCAATCACCAATACTATCCAAATCATCCTGAAAGTGTGTTACTTCATCTTCACAACACACATTATTGCTTGGCTTTAAATCTGCAAGCTTGTAAATATTGCATTTGGTCCCTGTGTCTAAATCATTGAAATATATTGGGGAGAAAGTGAGGTCTGCAGATGCTGGAGATCAGAGATGGAAATGTGTTGCTGGAAAAGCGCAGCAGGTCAGGCAGCATCTAGGGAACAGGAGAATCGACGTTTCGGGCATTAGCCCTTCTTCAGGCCTGAAGAAGGGCTAATGCCCGAAACGTCGATTCTCCTGTTCCCTAGATGCTGCCTGACCTGCTGCGCTTTTCCAGCAACACTGAAATATATTGTCAACTGCAAGAGCCCAAATACTGATCCTTAAGCTACCCCACTAGGCACAATCTGCCAATACAAGAATAACCCATTTATTCAAACTCTTGATATTCTGTCCATTTGCCACTCAATGCCAGTACTTCACCTCCTATACCAACTCCTTTAAAAAAATTGCTGACTAACCTGAGAATGTTATCAAAAACCTTGAAAATCCAAATACCAGGCATCCATCAACTCCGCTTGATCAATTTTGTTAATAACATTCTCAAAACAATATTATCTTCTGTTCACAAATCATGTTGACTGTTTTTATCCACGTGTCCATTTAACACATAGTTTACAATAGATTCCAGCAATTTCCATACTACTGATTTAAGGCTGGCAGATTTGTAATTCTGTTTCCTTAATCCTTTTTTAAAAACAGTAGAGTGACGTATGCAAGCTTCCAATCTGCAGAAATCATTCCAGAATCTGCGGAATTTTGGAAGACATTTACTTATGCATTGACTATCTTTGTTGTCACCTCCTTCAAAACCTCTCAGATCTAGGCCATCATGACTTTCAGAGCTGAAAAAGTGTGTCAGGCAGCATCCAAGGAGCAGGAGAATCGACGTTTCGGGCATGAGCCCTTCTTCATGCCCAAAATGTCGATTCTCCTGCTCCTTGGATGTTGCCTGACCTGCTACGCTTTTCCAGCAACACATTTTCAGCTCTGATCTCCAGCATCTGCAGTCCTCACTTTCTCCTAGAAGACTCAGCTTTCAGGCCCAGTATAACCTCCATAACTAATATCATAAAGTTCCTTAACTCTTTCATTCTCCTTAGGTCATTCAGATCTCTAATTCTGGGAGATTTCCTGCATCTTCCCCAGTGAAAAATAAATAATAATAATTTTCTTCTCTATCTCTGTAAACCCCATAATACATTTTCCAGTGGGCCCACATTCATTTCAGCCAAATACTTTGTATTTTTCTGTACATGTAGAAGCTTTTACAGTCGATTTTAATGTTTTTGCTAATTTGCATTGTATTCTTTTTCCACAACAATTTCTTGGTCCTCAAAATTACCTAGCATTCAGATTGATTACTATTTCTTGCCACTATAAATCCCTGTCTTTTGAAAGCTAATACAATCCTTAACAACCTATTCATCCACAGTTGATGGAATTGTTTTTTGCAACTTGGAGGATCACAAAGTCATATAGATAGTTCACTTCCTATGTACAGGGCAGAGGTGAGTACTGCAGATGCTGGAGATTAGAGTCAAGATTAGAGTGGTGCTGGAAAAGCACAGCAGGTCAGGCAGCATTCGGGGAGCAAGAAAATCAACGTGTGATGAAGGGCTTTTGCCTGAAAAAAGGCTTTTCCTGCTCTTCAGATGCTGCCTGACCTGCTGTGCTTTTCCAGCACCATTCTAATCTTGACACTTCCTATGTACAGTCAAGCGTTTTAAAAATATTTTCCCAATGCACTTCAGTCAACTTGTACATCCTGCCTTTATAATTTGCCTTATTCATAGAGTCATACAGCACAGAAACAAATTCTTCAGTCCAACTTGTTCACACTGACCAGACATTCCAATTGGTCCTAGTCCCATTTGCCAGCATTGCTTCAGGGGGAACTACCTCTCTTTCAATCATAAATGTAATATTCTATCAGATTGTGATCATTCATCACAAAAGACCTTGACAAAGATTACTAATTAGCCCTTTCTCACTACAAGTACTCGATTCAAAGTAGCTTGTCCTTTAGCCAGCTCTTCAATATGCTGCTCTAGAAAACTAACACTAAGACACTCCAGAAACTTGTCTTCCACAGCTTTAGTGCTCAATCGGTTTGCTGAGTCTGTATGCAGATCAAAGTCTCCAATGAGGACTGTGTTGCACATGCTTCTAGTTTTTATCATCCTGATTTATATCATGCCACATACTACTGCCAGTATTCGGTGGCCTATGAATGACTCCAACCAATATTTGCTATCGCTTCAGGTTTGAGTTCCATTAAAATTGATTCCACACTGCTTTTCCAATCGGAAATCTTTTCTCACTAATGGACAGATCACATCATTATCAGCACAAATCGACCTACTCTTCCTTCTTAAAACTGACTAGTCTTGAATGTTCAGTTCCCAGCCCTAGTCACCATGCAGCCATGATCTGCAATGGCAATCATCTCAACCATTTATGACTATTGTTGCCTTTAGATTATCTATCTTGTTGCAAATGCTGCATGCATTCAGGCACAGTCCCCTTAGCTTAGTCTTTTTGACAGCGTTCTGCATTAGAGGCACACTCGATGCTCAGCTTTGTTTGTCCTGTCTTCCAGTCTCTCCCAGGCTTGCTCCTTCGTGTTCCCACCTTAACTCCTTTCCAAGTTGGATTAGCTTACAGGTTCCCATCCTGCTGGTTTAAATGAACCCCAACTGCAGTCCTAAAACACGTTGCAAGGTTATCTATCCCAGTTCGGTGAGGATGTAACGTGTCCAGCTTGTCGAGTTTCCAGCTGTCCCAGAGCTGGTCCCAATACCTCAAATCTGATGTCTCCCTCCTTCATCAGCTCTCCATCCACATGTTCAAATCATTCTATCCTCTTCTGGTGATCGCTAGCTTGTGGCACCAGAAGTAATTTCTTTCCTAGCTCCCAGAATTTTTAGATTAGATTCCTTACAGTGTGGAAACAGGCCTTTCAGCCCAACAAGTCTACACCAACCCTCTGAAGAGCAACCCACCCAGACCCATTCCCCTACATTTACCCCTTCACCGAACACTATGGGCAATTTAGCATGGCCAATCCACCTAACCTGCACATTTTTGGACTGTGGGAGGAAACCAGAGCTGTTGTCAGGACCTCATTGCTCTTCCTATTATGTCATTGGTACCAATGTGGACCACAACCTATTGACCAGAAGGACATCCTGCATGACATCCTTGACCCTGGCACCAGGGAGGCAACACCCCATCCTGGGGTCACATGTGTTGCCATTGAAATGCCTGTCTGATCTCCTGACTGTATAATATCCTAGCACTAGTGCCTTTCCTTTCTTCTTTCTCCATCCCTTATACACTTAAGATGCCAGTGGTGCTTGGCTCTAACTGTACTGCAAATGGACTGCCATTTTGGCAAGTGAAATAGACTCAAAAGGATCCCTGCACTACCTGCCTGACTTTCTTACACTGGACGATATCACCTTTGCCCTGGCCACCTGTATACTTTTATTCTGCAGTGTCACCACCTCCCAAATGTACTATCCACATAGTCCTCTACCTCATTGATGTCCAGCAGAAACTCCAGCCATTGTTCAAGCTTCAAAACCCCAGAAGTCAAGCCTGACATCTACAGACAATGTCTGGGACACATGGGAGGTCCATGACTTCACACGTGCTGCAGGATGTACACTTCATTTGTCCCCACTGACTTGCCATCTTGTGACTCTATGTTACCCTTAGAATAAATATTTTAAAAATCTTACTGTAAAAGTTTACTAGTAACTGAAAATGAAACAAAGGAAGATTTAATTATTTTACTTTATTCTAACTTGGTTTAATTTTAGATCCCTTTTCCAAATGTTTCTTCCTGAAAAAACAAGTAGATGCTCTTGTTTATATGTTCTTTTTTATTATTCAAACAGGAGATGAGAACATCACTGGACATTGGATAATTAAGGATGGGCAGAGGGCAGTTAAGAGTCAACCACATTGCTGTGGGACTGGAGTCACATGTAGGTCAGACTGGGTAAGGAATGCAGTTTCATTCCCTAAAAGGGGCATTGGTGAACCAGATGGGTTTTTTTTTCTGACAATCGACAATGACTTCATGGTCATCATTAGACTCTAACTCCAGATTTTTATTGAATTCCAATTCCACCATCTGGTATGACAGGATTTTAGATTCTTCAGTTTTAAGCTAGTTTGACTCACTCTTTTTTCCCCACACTCTGCTCTCAGTGCTGTGCCCAGATTAAAGTCACACCCTGCGTTCTTGTTAAACTTGCTGCCTTCTCTCTGGGTGCTAATTTCATCTGTCAAATTCTTTTCCTCCAGAGGCATAGCCACTCTGTGGGATGCCAGGAGTTAGCACTACGATCTACATTTCACAAAAGGACTAAAAATCAGAAGTGGAAATTTGGCAAGTGAAGTTAAAAGGACAGCCAATTTCTGCAATGTTTTAATTCTTGTCTTCCTATTCTGCATAAAGGTTAAACAGTCATTCCAGAAGTGATAACAGATAAACTGGCTTATTAGTTTTCTGATGCATGAACAAATTAAAAATAAAAATCGTTCATACTTTGTACTCAATATTTTCTGTAAATCATTCCATAATATCAGAAGCAGACCTCAAAACCAAATAGAAAGAAATGGTTCTAAAGAGGAACTGAGTTGAGCATGCATGCAACAAGACTTATTTTGATAAAATGTATTAAGAATGAGCAGTACCAGAAGGCAACCATAGTCCACTATGAACCAAAGCAACAATGTGTTTTTTAGTGAGGTGATGATGGCACAGAGAAGCCTATACCTCAAAGAAACCATAGTTTCTCATTTATTTCGAACTGCGCAGATCAATGTCAGGTAGCAGGAACAATGCATTCCAAAATATGCATTATTTCAAGTCACAATGCATCAAATTTCTCCACGTTGGCAAATAAATCACTGTTTAATATCCCCCCAACCCAATAACACTAGGCGATGCTGCCTGAATTGCTGTGCTTTTCCAGCACCACTGATCCAGAATCTGGTTTCCAGCATCTGCAGTCATTGTTTTTACCTAATAGAAGAAGTTGCAATTCAAAGGAAGTATACATTACAAATTGTTCTAAACTTGAATGCATGATTTTCAGTGACTAACAATGATGCTGCTATCAGTGGTTCACCATTTACTTGAAAGCCAATTGAAAACCTACATTACACAATTAATCTCTTGATATGGAAATGCTACCACACAACTCTGCAGGACAAGAGTAGAGCCATGCAGATTTGAGGCAGAAACACCATCTGTGACATACTTGATATTGTGTTTATTGGAAGAGTGCAGAGAAAGCTATTGTACATAGAGCCAGTTTACAAAAATCTGGGTGAACAAGAAGAAAAAAAAATAATGAGTGAGTCAGAGCAAACGTGAGAAAATGAAAAAAGAGACAAAAAGATCAGAGAAGGCATAACAGAAGATCTACCTAGTTTTGACCAAATGTCCAACTCTTTCCTTGTTGGGAAAGTTAGCCTCTTCTTCCCAGACTAACTGGTTGAAAAGTTAAAAAGCTGAGAATAGCTACAGACTGGCTGCTAGAGAAAAAAGTTTCCACACAAAGGGTCAGAGTAAAGTAGAATGACACAAGTGGATTTTTGGTGGTTGGACAAACTAAAAATGAGCATCTTTCCTGCTAGTTATGGTCCAAGTGACCCACTCAAATACAGAGTTTCATCAGTCAATGTTGACCTTTGTTTATTAGTTACAGTAAAAAGAATTCCCAAAATCTGAAGTCTTGGTGTGGGATACTTCGGTCCACCGGAAGTTTGAATTTCTTTTCATAAATGTATCAGTCCCCATTAGTATACCAACAAAATGATGAAAGAGGAAACAAAATGACTGATAGAGATGCCAGAATCAGAAGCTATTGCAATGACTGATAAATGTTCTTCCATCCATGTTCCATTGGATTTTCCTTCATAAATAGTCATTCTTCAGTCATGCTAATCAATGTAAATCATTAGCTTTGAAAGTAAACAATGAAAAGTTTACTATGGTGATATTCTTAAAAAGAGATCAATGAGTGCAATCTAGGTTTAATTTCTTTGGCAGGTGCTTCTAATCTTTATGGTTTTGGAAGCTGGTGTACCTGGTATTTTAAACTCTGACCTAACATTATGTGCAATGAGCAGAATCTGAGAGAGGCTACAGAGAAGCTCTGTAAAATCAACAGGGCCTTTCTGATGTGTGAGACCAAGAGGATAACAGAATTATTCACAACAAATTATACATTATTTTTAGCGATTGCAGTTTACATGTATGATATTAATGGATCATTTAAACAAGCAGTTAATTAGTCATATCTATTCACGATCCAACTATTTACCTTCATGTTATAATCTCAGTTATTTCTACCGAGAGTAATCTCAGCATGTTTTCATTGCAGTCTCAGGGCAGGGCTCTATTCTCAGCCTGTAAAAAAGTCACCTTGATCTTTGTATTTTCTCAACTTATCTGAAGTCTTCATTGTGCATATGGTCCTTGTTATTATTATTGCCAGCTAATTACAGGTTCACCTCCCACTATCACCGGAAAGGGAAAGACAATGGCCTCATGGTAATATCAGAGTAATTCTAAGCCGTGAGCTCACCCTGGTTGTTTTGGTTTGATTTGCACATGGCAGATGGTGACAGTATAATTAAAAATATGGATTTTCTGCTTTAAAAAGGTCAAATGACGACTATGTAACCAGTGTCGATACTCAAAAACAAAAAGCAAAATCCGTCTGGTTGAAGCAAGTCCTCTCAGCTGGACTTTACTTTATGGCAGGACATCAGCAGGCTTCACCTGGTGTGGCTGACATCTGACATAGCAATGAGCTTACCTCTGAAATGGCACAAGCAAGCCATTCATTTGTAATAAAAAGGGCCTAAATAAAGACTGGAACCAGAGGGACCACCACGTCAACCTAGGCAATGGAAACAGCAAGGGCAAACCTAACTCTCCAAACTCCTGATCAACATCTGGGAGCTGATGCCAACATTGGTACAGCTGTCAATGTGGTGATCCTCTGGTCTCATATTCCCTCTAAACCCTTCCTATTCATGTACCCATCCAAATGCCTTTTTTTGTTGTCATTGTGCCAGCCTCCATCACTTCCTCTGGCAGCTCGTTCCATACACTCACTACCCTCTGGCAGAGAAGACTAAAAAAAAGTATCTAAATAATGAGAGGCTCTGAAGTGCAGAGAGATCTGGGTATCCTAGTGCATGAATCACAGAAGGTTAGTATGCAGGCACAACAAGTAAATCAGGAAAACTAATGGAATGGTTTATTGCAAGGGGACTTGAATGCAAGAGTAGGAATACACTTCAGTTATAAAGAGTATTGGCAAGACTGCATCTGGAGTGAGTACGTGTATACTGCTGGTGACTATACTTGGACAAGGATGTTAATTCATTGGAAGCAGTTGAGAACATTTATTAGACAAATCCTTGGAATTATCAGATTGCCTTCTGAGGAAGTTCTGTACAGCCCTGACCTGTATTCTCTGGAGTTAAGAATCAGATCCTGAAGGAACTTGACCAGGTAAAGGATGCTTCCTTTTGAGAGAGAATCTAGAACTAGGGGTCATATTTTAAAAACAAGTGTGTGCCCATTTAAGAGAAGACACATTTTCCTCTGGGATTGAGTGTCTTTGGAATTCCCTTCAAAAGGCAGTGGATGCAGAAACGTTGAATATGCTCGTGGTAAAAGATGATAATCTTTCATTCTTTTTGTTAATGCAGAATTTATCAGGGACAGGCAGGAATTTAGAGTGGAGGTTAAAATCAGATCAGCCACAATCCTATTGAGCAGCAGGGTGTGCTCTTATTTGTACGTTCATAACCCATTCCTCCAAATTGGCCATGCCTAATAACTCCGGTTCCTGCTTCAGGAAATACATGTGCTTGATTTCATATTCTTCAGCAGCAAAGGCTTCTGGTGATGGGGGAGGGGTGACCAAAACTTCAATGCCTCTTAAAAAATTTGTCCAAGGGTTAGTTAGGAACATTAAAAAAAAAAAAAGGGAGTACTCCCACTCACATGGATAAATGACAAAAAGAATCACAATTATTTGAAGATCGAGATAACCATACTATGGACTGCTGAAGCCAAGTCTAGGGATTATGTTTCTCCCACAGACTTTTGCCTGTGCAGTTGTCCCTTTAAGGATTTATATTCTCTTGGTTCTCCAAGGACATTTGAGTATACATACTCAGGATGCCTGGTCTCACTAGGCCACTGCTCAGAGTGCCTTGCACCTCCATTTCATCCTTAACCAAGGATAAGGCTTTCACTTGGGCAGTAATAGTGCAAAACTCTTGATACTGATTGCAGCTCTCTGGTACACTGCATGTCTTCTGCTCCTCTTGCAATCTTGAAGATTTTTTTCTCTGTTCTGATTTTATGTTTTAAAAAAATCATTTATATTATATTTGTTTTCCATTATATTACAATAACCAAGAAGCTTAACACTACTCAGGATAGCGTTTGCTCCGGCTCCCCCAGTGGGCTCAAAGCTTCCATCATCAGTAGGTGTGGGGTGGGGGGGGGGGGGGGATAGTATGCAGATTGGCTATGAAATGTATAACTAGTGATAGAATATTTACTGGTTGTGCTGCACATGATAAGGGAGAGTAAACTTGCTTTATAAGATGTACCTCAACAAATGGATGGTGTATAAAAATCAAGGAATTACAGATAGGAGAGTGGTAACATGATTAAGGCAATTATGAGGCCTAAATAAAGTGACCTAAAATTTATGTAATTTAATTGAATTGCTACGTATTCATCCACAGTTAAGCATCTTAATTAATACATTTAGCTTTGAATACCATCCTGATGTGACATAACACAAGATTGCATATAATTTAAAGCTTTGCCACAGACGCCTTCTGTGATTAAATAAATTTAGTTAATATTATACTAAACATGTATGACTTCAGTTTTATTTTGTTAACACATTCACTGGAAGATGCTGCCAAGATTTCCAATGTAAAACACTCAGTATGGTAGAGACAACAACCATGGATAGTTGTTGTTTATTTCAAACATAATAAAGACTCTGTAGAAAAGATTTTCTCAAACATCATTGTCAAAAGCATGGTTTACATCCCTAGACCATTCTTTCTAATGCTGATTTTATTCAATGCAGCAATCAAAACAGATATTGGGTTGGTAAACTACAGTATAATTCAATCATTTTTGAAAATTTGCTTCCATCAAACAAAAACAAAAAAAATCACCATATTTCAAAGTTATGATATTACCATAGGAAGAAAATCAACTGGATTTGTTTTATGATTTTAAATTCTAACTCCATTCCAATATCCAGATAGAAAGATAAGATTTGTAATAAAGGGTAATGGTTTATTTCTACTTTCAGGACTAGAACACTCATGCCAATAAAAATTAAAATTCTCAAAAGCATTCATACTGTAAAAGCATCAATGATCCAATACACAGTCTTTCTCCCAATTGTTCGAGAGGCTAAACACATCAGTGAAATCCAACCAGATAAATTTAAAGGGTGTGAAGCTAGAATTGAAAAAGGTGGGTTAGCATGGAAAAAAACCCAAAGCTAAAATGGTTGCCCATTACAAAATGATATTTCCATCAACTTGGAATAAGATTACAGTCAAATACAAAGGAAGAAGAGGTCCGAGTGTGACACATCATGTTTGATAAAAACAATGGATGGAATCATACAGGGGCCTGAGCAACATGGATGATGACTAGATTTACAAAAGAATTGAATAGGCTATCCAGCAAGGCGGATCTCAACATTTGGAGCATCTCGCTCCATCTTTTAGGTTTTGCTTAAGTGGGCGAGGAGTATTTCTAGCTAGGCAGCAGCAAGTTGCTAATTAAGGGGAACTGTGATTCATTAATATTCAGTGATCTTAACAAATGTGCAAAACAAGGTCGACATTGCAAAAACCCCGCATTGAAACTGGAGTGGGAACATGCTGAATTCAGCTTGTTGCTTGCTTCCAAGAAGCTCTGTGTTGGACAGTGGGCATTGACATCTCAGGGTACTCTCATGGGCACTTGCCACGTGAACCTCACGTTCCTGAACATTGCCACCCAATGTGTGCCAGCCTTCGATTACTATCACTGACCCCAGGATAACTCTGCCCTTCACTGCTGTGCCTTAAGCTGCACTGACAACTGTCACTGCATTGCTGCAGGCAGGACATGATGCATTCAGAGCTGTACACTGGTCATGGGCTGGGCGAGACTGCATGTCTGGGTGTTTCACTTGTTTTAGTGTAATTCACTCAGCCTACCTGGATACTTTCACTAAGTCTGCCTTGCTTCGCACTGACTTTTTGCACTGTGCTCCCTCAGCCAAAGCTATCAGGCTCAGACTTCAGCCTTGCCAATTAACAGACAGAAAGCTGGTCCTAGCTGTCAGCAGTCCTCAGCCAAAGACGAATAGGCTTTACTTCAGGACCCCTGCACAGTAAGTCAAAAATCAGCTGTCAGCACCAGTAAAAGGCTTGGACACAGTCAGCCAGCCACTTTGGGTGGAGAGAGAGTCAGGATTTTCTCCTCAAAACAAAAAGGATGAGGAACCAAATGTTAGGCAGCCCACTATTTGTCTTCAGTCTTTTTGCCCTGTTGTGGCCTATTTATGCTCCTTCAATGAGAGAGATGCAGATATTATGGAAATTGTGTGTGGCACAGTTATTACTTTTGGTGCAGGCAGGAAGGTGCCCCGAGTATGAGTGAGTCAGACAGGCACACAGGGTTAGTGGTCTCAGTGGTTGAAATGGGTGAGAGCAAGGAAAGATATTGCAAGTAATAGTGAGAGAGGGACAGTGAGCCTCAGTAGGAGGTGGATATAGTAGCAGAGTGTGTGTGCACGCTATCATGAGAAGATGGGGAATCTTAAGCTAATGCAGTGGAGAAGGTTGTTCACCTTCCTCTTATGTTAGCCATCTTGAAGCAGTCTGAAAATGGTCTGGTGTAATGGACTCCACTTTCAGCACAAAGTCCACGTCCCTGCCTGTGAAAATTTCACCCCAATCATATCCAGGATAAATGTTAGGAACCATGTGGGGAAGTTCCAGGCTGACTGCTTGTCAGGGTGCACAAACTTTGAAAGATGGCATAGTCTCAAGGTGTGTCAGAGAATTCCAGGATATCGACTGAATGGGGCCAGTGTGTGGTGAGATGGGGTCCGAATGGGTCGTTAATGAGGAGAGTTGACGAAGATAAGCAAGAAACCTCACTCAGGCTTGTGCTGGAAATCTCTCCATAAAAAGATCTCAGCACAATTCTGACTGAGCTAACACAAGGCAAGAGTCAGCCCAATATTACGATAAGTTTAAACAGAAATCAGAACGTTTCACCACACAGTGCAAGGCAGCCATATTGATTCTAGCCTTGAATGGGTGTGTCCTGTTAACAATAGCTAAATAATACATTTTTTTGAATGTTTACAGCATTGTAGCCAGTCAATAATTTAAAAGGCAGAAGAGTTATAATGCATTGCTAAATCCAATAGGGATACATAGAATTGATAGAACTTCCTATCACAGGAAAGTAGCTGAGCTAAATAACTTTGATATTTTCACTGGAAGCTAAATGAGTATGAGAGAAAATTGAAACTGAAAATGGTATGCTTATGAGAAGGCAAAGTGGACAAGGAGATGACTCAGTTGAAAACATTAATTGGGTTAAGTAGCATGTTTTCATGTTTCTCGGAAAAGAACAGTTGCCAATAATTTGTAAGGTCAGAAAACTTAAATCAAATATTGCACTGAATTAGCTAACGGTGGGTTGAAGCCCCACTCCAGAAGCAAACTGAACTTACACCGAAGTGTCCAACTCTCCAGGCCCACATTCCGATGAGGTCCTGTTAAACCCAGTGTTTGTCTTGGAGGGGAAGGAGGGACTAAGTTGAGTTGACTAACCCTGGGTGGTGGTCATGGGGGTAGGATAAGTGCTGAGCTGGCTTCGTGAGCTTCTGAAACTCAGCCATGGATTCATAATGACAACAGTAAAAAGCCTGGAGGGAAATGCCAACAAGACCCTAGCGAGAAGATATTGTGCCAGAGTCATAATGTGCCTGTCTCTAAATCAGAAAATCTGGATTCAAGTCACACATCAGTATGTGATAACGACAGTGGAGTGTCATTACATGAACAAAAAGACCTAATATTGAAACTACATGGTGAGATAGGGTTTGTTCCCCCCAAAACTTACACCAACTGACATGTCACAAACAGCCTAAAAATATATTCTTTTACAAACTTTCAGATAGCTTAAGTCTGTTTTAGTCATGTTGAAAGGAGGTGGGGATTTTAAAAAAGAAACACTGAAACAACCTTCAAATAAAGACCTTTCAAAAGCACTAATAACTATTCCATCAATCACAACTCCCAAGCCACTCTTGAGCTCTTGCAACAGCCAAAGTGGAATATGTTGAACTTGCAACAAATTCAAAATGACTTCTTGTTGAATTTAAGTTTCCCTCCTGTGAAAATTATGCCCAGTTCCCTTCTCCCTGCCATCAAAGAGGACCAGATGATTTTTATGTGAGTTCTTCCTGCCTTTTTTAAAAAGATCTGCAGTGTCATCCCAACTTCATGAAAACCCAACCCATTAAACTCAGTTAGCACTTCAGTATCATGTGAGAATGTATAGCACATGTGAAAGTACCATTTTTAAAGACAAGATGTTAAATCTAGGTCACACCCATGTATTTCCTCAGAGATAATTCAAAAGAGTCTACAGCATTATTTGAGGAACTAATGGACGTCTCTTGATATCCAGCTCAATATATATCTCACCAGCAACCTCCAACAAAAAAAACTTCCCACTGCTACGTGAGATTTTGCTGTGCATAGATTATCCTCTATATTTCTAAAATTCTAGAATTCCTAAAATTCATTAGTTCTGGAACACTTTCAGATATCTTGAGGTCAGGGAAGACAATTTTTTACTTAGAAAAAACACAGAATATGGCAATCATTTTTTGCAAAAATAATATATTAGTGATAATTTGCAGAAAATATTGCTGTTAATGCTACTGATCTTTCAATTCAATATTTAAGCAGGATTTAGATATTCACTTGCACTGCCATAGCCTCCACAGCTACAACATCAACAGTTGGAAAATTTGATTAGTCTAGTCTGAACTTTTATTGGCATGGAGATAAGCTGAATAATCTCGTTCTGTGCTGGAACCTTTTGATTCTATGCATCTATTAAGTGCAATTATAACTGCAATTTCATAATGGCTAAATGTATGGCCAACTGCAAAAATTCAAACGTTGCTACGCAGTTCTGCTGTTCAAGCACCATTTGTGCTAAACATGCTATTTCACTGCCCACCACACTAATCAAACACATTGAATGGCATGAATCACCACAGAATGTCAAGTTTTGTCCATTTCAGTTTTTCTTTCCTGCTCTCCTTGTTTCGATGGGTTGAGGCTATAGACTTCTATTAGTCTACACTTATGGGCAAAGTACTGTAGAGGTTTGCCATCACTACTTGCAGAATACCTGACCAGTAACCCCTCGTGTTTTCCAGCTATCAATTGTATTGGAATGATTCATGGATCAATAGTCAACTCATGTCACAAATGCACCTCCCATGGCTAATAAGTCCTGGTGTGAAACTGACTGGCCCAGAGCGAAGGCCATAAGCTGAAATTGAAACCTGGTCTTAAGTACATTAATGGAACGTAAAAAAAGAAGTGTAATTTGTGCCAATCTTGTTACTGAAAATAATTGCTTATACAAAACGTGGAACCTCATTTCTTCAATTTTATTTGTTATCCAAAATTTACAAAACCTTTTCACTTGTCTTTTTTCATTCTCTTTTAATCCAGTTTTCTTGCCCTATTTGATTTATTCTATACCTGATTTGACACTGAATTTACCAACTCTAATCCAAGCTTCTCAGTCTTTGTATCCTTAATTTCAGTCTGGTGGGTTAAGATGATGCACAGCTCCAGTTCATTCTCACCCAGTTGCCTGATTTCCTCAGTAACATTATCAGCTTGCGTTCTCAACTTATCACACAGAATATACAAACCAAAAGGTGCGAAGGCCAGCCTACCTAACAGCAAATAGCATTAGATGTTCTGCCACAGAAAGTTAGGGTCTAATGTTTTTTGCAGGGTGAACATTATCAAGTTGTTCTAGTTTAGATGTCTAAACCAAGATGTCTTGCTGTTTGAATAAAGTGAATAATTCCAATTCTTGGAACAACAACAAGATAGCTGTAAAGATTAACATCCAAAGTATAACTGGCATAAAAGATACATAATGCATGAGTCCTCTGCTTCATTCTACAAGAAAAACACACAATAAAATCTTCCATTAATTTGATAACAGACACCTATGAGGTGGTCTCACCTTTACTGCTATTACACAATGAACCTTATGCCAACTCTTTGCAAAATTCCCAAACCATTTCCCTCTGACAAGCTTCTGTGCCATCAGAAGTTGGCTGTACCAACAAAATTAAAATTCTGTTAAAATTATGTTCAAAACTCACCTTTCAAAAAAAAAAGGGAGGTATTACAAGTTAACACTCGACTACAACTGTTCGAAACATTACAACAATACCAGTTCTGAGGCATATCCTTCCCCCAAGACCATCTATGTCAGGTAAAATCTCACCATTTTTTTTATTCTAAATCATAGTAATTCAGAATTACCATTTGGGAAGATGGTAATTTATATCAGACATTCCAGTATTAACTTCTATACTGGGGGATATTTGTGTTGTCATCTAGTCTCAAGTCATGCTCGGAGAGATATTTTACACGATTAACTGTGCCCAATACTATCTTGTACGCATTTCCCTATCAATATTTTGCAATCTTGACTCAGGATATTCATTAACACCAAATCTATTTCATGTTTACTTCAGGGATTTGTCTGGGCAAGGTGATGAATTAAACTCAAAGAACAAGTGAATGGAACCAGGTTAATTGACTATGAGATCCTTGATTTATGTTGTAACACCATCCAAGAGGCCAAGAGACCATTGGAACAAATGTTACTGCCAGCAACACCCCCACATTTCTGGGAATGGCCAAGTGAACCCTGGATTCGATTGCATGTCAACTATCCTGGTACTTTCCTGGTCATTGTGAATGCCCATTCAAAGTGGTTGGAAGTGCATAAAGTTCTTACAGCAAACTGAGGTATGCTGCAAGTTCTGTGTTTGTGACCCATCGACTCCCAGAGATATTGGTCACAAATAGTGGGATATCATTTACCGGCAGGGACTTTATTTCCTAAAACCAAATAGCATGTGGCATGTTTGGACAGCTTCATACCATCCATCTTCCACTGTCTGGCAGAAAGAGCAGTCCAAACGTTGCAGGCAGGCTTAAAGAAACAGCCTCAGCTTCACTGGATACCAACCTGTCCAGGTTCCTGTTCAACTATAGGACCACCAGCCATGCAACTACAGAGATAACTCCAGCAGAACTGCTGATGGGTAGAAGACTTCGCACCATATTAAATCTGTTATTTTCTTATCTTGGTGAGGGGAAGGGTGGTGTGGTGGTAAAATAGCAGCAGGAACGCCAATGCTGGCCAAATGTTCCCTCTAAGCGAGAGACACAGTTTACTTCTAGGGATGAGGTTAGGTGCCAGAACCGTGGAAATGGCCCTGTGTGGGTACGAGGTGAGGTCAATGAAAGGTCAGTCCTTGTGACATATAAACGTTCAGAGAGGTGAGGTGGTCCCCAACAAACGTGGATCACCTAAAAGCAATTACCTCACAAACGGAGCAGGAACAAAATATACCTGGCCCCTCAGAACGGCCTGTTAGACACCATGGATCTAGCATCGAGGAAACCTCAGTCCAAGATGGATGCAGGCTCAATATCACTACCACTAGAAGAGGAAGAAACTCTCCCGAGATGCTCTAGGCGTAAGAGACAGACTACGGTCCAGTACGATGTCAGAGGTGGAAAGGTCCCAGGAGAAGCTACAAAGAGAAAGACTAGGCCTACATCCCCAGAATTAGCAGGGAAGGGACATAGTGATTAAAATGAGGACCAGGTGGATCTCAATGACTTGGAGAAAGTGAGGACTGAGGACAACCCAACCGCCCTGCGGCTGACCACATCATCTCCCCCTCCCTACCGCCAAGGACATGCAAAGTCCTGGACCTCCAAATCCAAGCCACCCGACATCTGGAGGAAGAACATCTCATCTTCCAACCACACGGCATCAACGTTGATTTCACCAGTTTCCTCATCTCCCCTCCCCCACCTCATCCCAGATCCAACCCTCCAACTTGGCACGGTCCTCTCAAACTGTCCTACCTGTCCACCTCCCTTCCCCACCCCCTCAAACCTATTACCATCACCCCCACCTGCATCTACCCAGCACCTTCCCAGCTATCCTCCCCCCAGCCCCACATTTATCCTTCAGTCCCTCACATTCCTGATGAAGGGCTTATGTCCAAAATGTCGATTCTCCTGCTCCTCAGATGCTGCCTTACCGGCTGTGCTTTTCTGACACCATACTTTTTCGATTTGGATCTCTGACTATGCAATCATTGATTGGGATTGTTTACAAGATCCAGAGGGCCCTGGCTGACAAGCAGGAAATTCAAAAGGTCTCCTCAGTTTAGGGACTGCCTTTGAGCTGGCAGGTCACAGCCCCTGTACAATGCACATATAATCAAAGGGTGACTTGATGACAAGATACCAGCCTCTGCGCATTTACTTCAGAATGGAAGCCCATCCTGCAATAAATTTTACATGGAGTTCATTCTGCTATACTCACCATGAGACTACAGATGAAAAGGTATTGTTAATCCATTGTTGGGCACTATCTGTTCCAAAAATTAAAGGACAGACGAAAACAAGAGGCATGAATAAGATACTTTCTTTGACGAGTATGTTTCACATTGGAAAAGTCAGGCCTTTCAAAATCGATAAAGGATGTCTCCATTAGAGAAAAATATTAGAGGCCCAAATCCATAACTTTCACCTCCAGATACAGCACTATTTTTACACAGGTTGACAGGAGAAATGAAAACAGAAGCTAATTTGAAGATACAACCATACATTTTAAAGTGAAGCTGCCTCAGGCCAATCTACATTTCATTTGTGGGTTGTCCAAAACATGGTGTACACTTTAGATTTGGTAGGAGGAGGTCTGAAGCTACTGGAATACTTGAGAAGGTGGGAACCTTTAGAGGTAAGATACACTTTTGAACATGGACGGAGCACACCTTTGGGGAAGCCAGGTGCCCTTTAGGATTGTTTAATGTAAACATGAATGCATCTAAAAATTGCATAAGTTCATTGGAATTGTCGAGCTAGCTGACAAAAGGGAACCAAAGCATTTTAAACTATTCCTGCCATTTAAGTATTTGGGAAAAAAAGAACATAGCAAGCACTTCTTTTTAAGACTCCAGACTATTTATCCATGACATAAGTCTGAGGGTAATCATTACACAATTAGAGCTCCATGACTAATTTTACAATCTTCCATTATCACGGTCGGGTGCCTCTAGGTTCACAATCTATTAACAGCTCGAAGCTTAAGTTATAAACACTACAGTGGAGCTGTGGATTCCAATACTTGTTCTTTTGCGTGCAAGGAGATTGTAAAGAGTTAAATGTACTTTTATCAATGAAAACCACAGAGAATGCATCATTAGATACTTAAGAACATTATTTAATCTCAGCATTAGTGCGGAGGTCTGATCATGGTGGATATTGAGCACGTTGGAATGCAGAGTCTGAAGAAAAGGGGTTGTGGGTTGACTGATTGGCACAGGTGCTACAAAAAGGACAATGGGAGGTTGCCAGAGGGAAAAAAAACAAACAGTAGTATTGAAAAAAGCATAAGGGCAAATGTAGGGACACAGCTTGGCATGGAAGATACAAGAGGCCACAGGACAGATAAGAAGTTGGCATGGACAGCTCACGGTTAGCATGTGGGCGCATGAGGTGGCTTGGTTTGCCACGGAGAGATGGTGAAGAGTCAGCATTGGAATGTAGTTTTCTTTTATCAAATCAGTGGCGGTTTTAATTATTTTAATTGATCATAATACCATGGAGTCTGCAGCAGATCTGAGCATTTTGACTTCTGCCAACATCCAGCCTTTTCCCTATACATATTACTTAAACACAAACAAACACCTACTGCTCTTTTGAATACCTCACTTGAACCTGCCTCCACCATACTTCCAGGTACTGCATTCCACCATCTCACACTTGCTTCTTCTGCAAAATATTCTCAATTTGTGAGCCCTGGTTCTGCTCTTAGCCTTCTCTCCAAAAAGTAAAAGTTCCTCCTTCTCTAGACTATCCTCATAAGTTCCTCATCCTTGGAACCATTCTTGTAAACTTCTTCTAGTCTCTCTTCAATGCATCCACATATTTCCAAAAGTGTGATGCCCAGAACTGTCCACAATACTCTAGCTGAAGTCTAATTAATGTTTTATCAAGGTTAAGCAAAATCAGATTGGTCTTGTAATCTATGATCCAATTAATGAAGCCCAAAGTACAGCTGTCTCTATCTTTCAATGACGAATGCACCTCGATCTTTCTACTCATGCACACCCTTTATAGTAGAATAATTTACCTTTTACTTGTCCCAAAGTGTTTTACCTCACTGTTCTCTGGCCATCTGTCTGCCCACTCCAACTTATCAAAGTTCTTTTGGAGCTCCACATTATCCTTCTCAACGTAAATGCTCCCAAGTTTTGGGTCTCCTGATAACTTTGACATTCTCCCCCTGCACAGCAAGATCGACAGCATTTATATAAAATGAGGAAATGCAAGGGTCCCAATGCTGACCCCTGGGAAATCCCACCACAAACCTTTCTCCAGCCTGAAAAATGCCCATTAACCATTACGGTTTCCTATCCTTCAGCCAAGTCTGTATTCACATTGCGACTGACCCTTGAATTCCATGAACTACAACTTCTCTTTGTTGTGTGAAGAGACTGAAATTGCAGTGCACTAATATGTGGAATTCTGTTTAGTTCTGCACGAGGTAACAAATGTTGACAGCAGAATTATGTCAGAGTCCTGATGAAAGATCTGACCTGAAACATCAATTCTTTCTCTCCTCGGATGTTGCCTGACCTGCTGTGTTTTTTCCAGCTCCACTGACTCTGCAGCACTCACGACCACCAACCACCTTTATGCCTCCAACATGCTCTGAAATTATGGCCCTGATATTCAGAGGAAGAGCAATTGCTAATCAGCTTGCCACTCAGCTAATTTTTGTTTTACATTCGTACTGAGCTACACATTTCTAGCTGAGAATTCTAATTCAGGTCCCTCAGAAATAGGAATAAATTGATGAAATTAACATAGTCTCCACACAGTGCAGGACTGTTAAGGGAAGACAAACCACATGTCATTCTGCAGCAGTGTGGCTGACTGAGATTGAAATATCCAGACAATCTTTCAAGCAGCTGTAAGGTAAACGGAGGGTTAAGGTCGTAATTGATTAAGACAAATGCCAGACGGGTGGTATGGAGAAGGTGAGGGCTGCAGATTAAAGTCGAGAGTGTGGTGCTGAAAAGCACAGCAGGCCAGGCAGCTTTCAAGGAGCAGGAGAATTCTGCTCGTTGGATGCTGCCTGACCTGCTGTGCATTTCCAGCACCACACTATCGACCCTAAAGGGTAGTATGCCAAAGTGCCAGTTAAGTATTGCACCAGATAGGTAGGGTGGCAGGAAAGTGATGGATTGCTTCGAGCAAGTTGAAAATGGAGGGGGTGGTGATTGTAGGTGTTTCGGAGCTGGTGGATGGGGTGGGAGGATATCCAGCCAATGGAAAGTCTAGGTTATTGGGGCCATTGAGTCAGGGGTCAGGAGAGTAAACAAGTAGTTGGGTCCTAGGATAGAGGGTGAGATGGAATCATGTTGGATTTTGGGTGGGGGGGGTGGGGGTGCTGGTTTCTGGTCCAGGTGGTGGGACCTGATAGTTAGGGGTACAAGGCTGCAAGAAGGAGAGGTGTAGTTGGGGTATGTTGGATACAATGGAGTAGAGGTGACTGGGCAGTCAGCTTAACATTTACCCAGAAGCTAGATTTTTTGTTTTTTCCTCCTGGGAACTATTGAACTTAATGGAAGTGGAACCTTCGAAAGTTCAGAAGATTTTTGAAGCTTCAATTACCTTTGGTTTTCTTGCTAATTCCCACAGTGTCTGGGACATCTGAGACTTTGTATGGTCCTGATGCACAACTCCTGTCTTTTCTGCAGTAAGTACTATCTGGCCATTAGAATATCCAGACCATTTGAGGCCAGGGCATATACCAGGAGGAACCTCCTGCTTTCTCAAGTGTAACAACATCAGAAAATGCAGGATTAGCACAAATCAGTGCAAACACAAAAAGTGCAAGGCTAAAGATTTTGATTTTCTTCAGCACAGCCCCACCCCCACGTTTGGCACACACTTGCACAGAATCTTTGATTTAATCTTCCAAATACCTCTTTAGCAGTTACTGACAGAACAAGATGTGTGTGGAAATTTCTTTGGATGGGGATACCCCTCTGTTTTGCCATTGTAACGCGCTGGCTCCCAGCTTTGATAATTTTGTGATTTGTTACATTCAATTTTCCTTGTAAATTCATTCATGTTATCAAAAGGGGAACATCTATATTGTGTGTTTCCTTTTGACCTAATTGGCTGGAAATGAGCACTTGTAGTTTTTGGGTAATAAAGTCTACATTTCATTTTCTGCAAATCTGATTTTTACTTGTAGTTCACGCTTAACCAAATCCTGTAGTTCCCAGTCTTAATTTGAACAAGATCTCCAGTAAAGGCTTAAAAAACAAGCAGCTAACACTGAATCTTTACTAAATGGATCAGCTTGTCCTCGTTTTCAGAGCAAATCAAATTAGACAACTGAGGGTGACTTAGCACTTGAATGTGACTTATGATACAGTACTTGAGTTAGATTAGATTACTTACAGTGTGGAAACAGGCCCTTCGTCCCAACAAGTCCACACCGACCCGCCGAAGCGAAACCCACCCATACCCCTACATTTACCCCTTACCTAACACTACGGGCAATTTAGTATGGCCAATTCACCTGACCCTGCACATCTTTGGACTGTGGGAGGAAACCGGGGCACCCGGAGGAAACCCACGCAGACACGGGGAGAACGTGCAAACTCCACGCAGTCAGTGGCCTGAGGTGGGAATTGAACCCGGGTCTCTGGCGCTGTGAGGCAGCAGTGCTAACCACTGTGCCACCGTGCCGCCCACAAAGGTGGTTAAGGAAGTAAAGGAGAGGAAGAGAAAGAGATGTTCTGCCTCATGAATAGATTATTGGCTACAGGAAAAGAAGGTAGCTATTTGAAGAGTAACAAATGCCACAAAGCTAGACCCTTTTTTTTCTAAAAGCTATTTCTTGGCTCAAAGATACTCTGTCCTTGACTTTTTTCAGAGAGACAATGAACCGGGCTGGGCTCTGATCAGTCTGGTTCGGTACAGTGATGGAAAGGATTTGGAGAGGCCTTCTGTTTACACGTAGACAGACAAGACGTCAGGTCATGTTGTAGAAGTGACCTAGGTAAAAACAATGACTGCAGATGCTGGAAACCAGATTCAGGATTATGCAAGGATGCCTGCCTTGAAGAAGTTTTCCTCCTCTCTCTACAAGAATCTCAGGGAGTCCCTCTCCCACTGCAACTCCCAGGTCATTTCCTCTGCCCTGAAGCTCTTCAACCATGTTGTGAAACAAACTCGCTACCGCAGCCACATTTGCTTCCTCCCTGACCCATCACCTTCATCCCCTCCCCCACTCACCTATTGTACTCTATGCTACCTTCTCCCCACCCCCACCCTCCTCTAGTTTCTCTCTCCACGCTTCAGGCTCTCTGCTTTATTCCTGATGAAGGGCTTTTGCCCAAAACGTTGATTTCGCTGCTCCTTGGATGTTGTCTGAACTGCTGTGCTCTTCCAGCACCACTAATCCAGAATGTAGAAGTGACCTGTCTAATGAAAGGGGAGTGGTCAGCTCCCTAGCTGAGTTTAGTTCAGTCTTGAACTGGTGAGGAGTTCAACAGGGAGCTGTGTAGAAACTCCTTCTGCTCTTCAACCTCAACCTGTAAGCATGTGTTCCATTTAGACTGGGTTTTAAAGGGAGTTTGCTTGTTGGGACTACTGTGTGTATTTGGAACAGCATAATTAAGTCTAGTTGGATAGACTGAGTTCTGTAGGGGTTCTTTCTTCTGTTCTTGGTGTTCCATTGTGTAATTTTGTGAATAAATTTTTGTCTGTTTTAAAATTTAGTAGTCAACCTAGCTATCTTACTTTCACTGTATTTTCCTAGCTATCTTACTTTCACAAGGTAACTTTCACTGTACACTTACCAAAGCAAACTGCAAAGTTATGAACTGGGCTGCCTGCTGAAGAATGTTTTGGCTGTAGTGGTCTGGCCTAGTCCATAACACTAGCAACTGAATAAGGTTTATAGCTTTTCCTAAAATTCAACACAGCAGATCAACTTAAGGTAAGGACTTTTTAAAAATTCAGTCACAAGATGTAAGGTACCGCTGACCAGCCCCGAATTTATTGCCATCCCTAATTGCCCAGAAAGGTAGTTCAGAGTCAGAGTGAACCACATTATTGTGAATCTGCAATCACTTGGAGGCCAGACCAGGTAAGGATGGCAGATTCCCTTCTCTGAAGGACTTGTGAATCAGATGGTTTTTCGTGACTGGTTCCATGGTTATCGTTAGACTTTTAATTCCAGATTTTTAAACTGAACCCAAATTCCACTATCTGCCATGGCAGGATTTGAACCGAAGTCATGAGATCTTTACTGGGGTCTCTGCATTTATGGCCTACCTAGAGAACTAAATGTATAATTAAATTAAATGGAATTACAGAAATAGGGAAAAAAAAGATGGGGAGGGAGGCTCTGAGAGTTAATGGTATGAGCACAACGAAGGGGTAAGCACACCATTTCAAGCAAGCAAGATGTCAAAATAGTTTGGGTAGACAGTAGAGATAATAAAAGGGCAAAAGGTTATTTGTGGAAGTAGTGTACAGGCCTGCTAACAGGAATCACATGATAGCGTGGAATATAAAGGAAGAAATAATGTGCCCTTGTCAAAAAGGCAAAGCAATAATCATAGATGATTTTAATTTACATATTGACTGACAAAAAAAAACAGATGCAGCAAATGCATCCTCAACAAGGAGTTCCAAAAATGTATAGGTTTTAATTTTCCAAAGCTCCCCTTATTCAGCAACAATCCCATTTGATTGAAAGTTGCAAAAATTTGCTGATGACTCAAAAAGATAAATAGAACATAAAGAGACTACAGAGAGATACAGATAAGTTCAGTGAGTTGTCGAAGACGTGGCAAAATAATATAGTGTCAGAAAATGTGAAAATATCCATGTCGGCAAGAATAAAATAGCCTATTAACTAAATAATGAGGGGTTGCAGAACTATTGAGATACAAAAGGATCTGGGTGTTCTTACTCCTGAATCATAAAAGGTTATTATGCAGGTACAACAAGTAATTCAGGAAGATAATAGATTGTTATCAATAATCACAAGGGGGAGGGAACACGAATGCAGAGAGATTATGCCTCAGTTAGAGGTTACCGGTGAGAATGTATCTAAAGTACCACATTGGTCACCTTGTTTAATGAAAGATCTAAATGCAGTGGAGGCAGTTCATAGGAGATTTATCAGATTAATGTCGAGAATGAGAGGCTTGTTTTATGAGGAAGTATTGGTAAGGCTAGGCTTGTATCTGCTGGAATTTAAAAACAGTTAGAGACAACTTGATTGAAACATCCAAGATCCTGAGGGGTCTTGACAGGGTAGATGTGGAGAGGACATTTCCACTTATGAGGGAATCGAAAAGTCATGGTCACTGTTTAAAAATCAGGGTCACCCATAAAACTGGGATGGACTGGAAATCTTTCTCTCAGGAGGTTTGAGTCTTGAGACTCTGCTTCTATCTTTTTCCAGCAAGTGAATTTTTGAATATTTTTAAAGGCAGAGGTAGATTGGTTCTTTTTAAGCAAGGATGTGAAAGATTATTAAGGCAGTCAGAAATACAGATTTGAGGTTATAATAAAATCAGTCATACTGAATGGTGAAGCAGTCTCAAGGGGCTGAATGGCCTATTCCTGCTCCTTACAGCTGTGGTCATGTATCTGTTCCTACAGAGGAAATACTAGAATTATTTATTAAACAATTAAAATGAAAAGCCAAACTAAATTCCGTTGAAATAGTTGGTGGCTTGATAACCAAATACAATAGCTAAATATCATTTTGACAAACCAGATGTACAATGCACTCCCACCTTTAGTACAAATGCTGCAATATTTGAGGGAGTGTGGGTTATTATTAACATGGAGACACTGGACAACCACAAGGATTAAAATATTGTGATTTGACCTCATGGGTCTGGAATAATTCCAGCTCCAATTAGTGGGATCCAACTATTTATTCATTTCTACTAAAAAGGAAAGGCATAGATCGAAAGTGAAGGCTATTCGAGTGGTTTTAACCCAAAATACAAAAAAAAAAGGTCCTTAATTCAAAACAAACATCAATGTCTACATCAAAAGGCCATAAGGCTGGCCTGATTGTTTGCACTGGAGTTAATATGATAAATTGATGAAAAGGATCATCAAAGTCATTCCAATATCGCACAGGATGCAAAAGGCGCTGAATTCCAAATTACAGTTCTCATACTTTCAACAAAAGTTCAATGTCATACACAAACCACTTTAAGAAAACTGAACATTGAGTTACTCAAAGTCAGTCCCATTCCTAAATTCCCAATATAAAATTTACAAGTGCTATTACAATAAGAATACATGATTTTATTGCTTCACTTTATATTTGGTAACCACTTTCCTCACTAAAAAGAAAAATAAGTTTTAACTTTTTTGGATTTCAGTACATGAAATGCCCTAGGATAGAGATATGTTTAATTCCAGTCTCAGAATACAATCATGTTATGGTGAAACAGCCTTATAGTTTGTTTTCTGTCATTTATTAGAAATTTATCAACACTACATATCATTTATCCAGTTTCTATAAACCTGGTCATAAAGGTCCTGTTACTCTGCACCGAAAGCATACCAGAATGAGACTTCCTCCCTGGGAGAAAAATCACTGAAAAAAAATCATTTGATATAAGAGGCTTGCATAAGGGATTTGAAATTATCAGCTGACAATGCATTATTTGTAGTCATTATTTGGCATACACTGGACCGACTTGCAGTAAGTTATATATAAAAATGTGATCACATAGTCCACCACAAAAAACAAACATGTAATACTGCCCAACTCATATGTTAAACCGACGTCATTTTAAATTTCCTTAAAACTACCTCTATTCAGATTTTCAGTTAGATAAACAGGATGTTGGTTGATTCGTCTATACCCATCAGTAAATGCAGAAATTATCAATGGGATTTTGTTGTATTTTATTTGACATAAGCTTTGATAGTGTGATTAACATTTATTGATGGAGCTTGTTCAGTATGAGGAAAATATTATTTGATATTCAACTGGCAGTCTCCAGTGCATTATTTTTTTTTAAAAAACATTAAGCTGTCCCCTTTTGTCTGCTCAAATATTGAATGCATGTCTCTTGGAAATGAAAAAGAAGGCGTGAGAAAATTAGATTTACAAAGCAACCTGCGCATGCAGGGGTTACTGCCAGGTTGATAATAAATTCAGTTACACAATTGCAAATTCTTGTATACACAAATCTTAGGGAAAGCATTAGTGCCTCTTGCTTCAAAGATACTGTAGATTTACATGCAATAGTTCAGGAATGAACAAAGTTGCTTGTAATCAGACATGCACATTACAGTAATGCCCATACAGACACTAATTAAAACCATAAGCAGTCTGGCATTTGGGAGCTATTTGGTTATGCAGTGAAACTCATAACTACACTTTACTGTTGAAACCTTCCAGTACACCCAATCCTTTTACAAGTTAATCCAAAATAACAGCTCTGTTATGAAATTGCTGTCCATTTATGGAGGAAATCTGGAGGCTGATTTTGTGCTATGTAATGCACAAGCTGCACTGGAAAGCATCCACCATAGATACTGCTGCCTCCAGTCATAAAACATTTAACTTAGTCTGTACTCTCAAATGAATTTCTTAATGATCTGTTTTCAACCACCAATTGCAGTTCAGCCAAAGTTAGCAAGCTTTAGATTATAATTGTCTAAAGGACTAAAGGATCAGCTTCTGGTCATCATTGGACCCAAAACTGACTGTACAGTTCATCAAATGCTTATGGTATTGAGACTAAATTCTCTGCAGCTGACATTGATAAAGAAAATGGGGAGAAAACAGCAACTTCGATCTTGTTCGGTTAGTGAGCTGCTGATATATTAAAAACTCAGCTTCCTGGCAATCAACTGTCTTAGAAAGGCATGCCCTGGAACAACAGTGATGGAATTGCAATCGTCACACAATGTGTTCCCAATCTTGAAGTCTCCTACCAGGTGAAGGCATTAAATGGAATGCAGGCCAGGTGATTTTCCACACAGTGAAAAACAACCAAGGCTGCTGCGGTGAACCTGGAAGTGATCGGACAGAATCACAGCATTGGCAGAGGCTTGAGGGCAGCATTTCTGCCCGAATGCTTGGCTCTGGGATAATGTATGCATTAAGAGGAATGTCTAGGAGAGAAAAATAATATATTTGGGTGCCAGACCTGAGCAAGTCTTCAAGGACTTTGCCTGTTACTAGATTGCTGTACTTGTTGATTTAATAGCACAGTGCTTGTGTTGTTGCATGCCAATAAACATTTGTATGACTGTACGACACTAATTTCCAATGATGATAGCAATTTTGCATTCAGCAGTAGATAGTGTTTATCAGCAGGTAGGATGCAAGAACCTTGCAATGTACCAATACTTGCAAGGTGTCATTTCCCAGTCTCCAAACATAAAAAGTTTGAAAACTCAATAATACACAGTTCGATATGAAGCTGTATATAATGGCCACTTTCCCACTTGAGCCTTTCCACTATGAATGCTTCTGTTTCTTAGACAAGCACATCCCTTACTGAACCAAGAGAAGTTATTGATTTTAAGTCCCATTAAAGAATTAACACCTTTTATGAATGTATCTGAAAATTGTAAGTGCCAACAGACTGCATGAATAGAGATTTGACTTTGAAAAGTATGTGGTCGTGTAATTTTCATAGTTGTCCCTATATGTTGCACAATACCACAAAACGTCTCTTCCCAAATAGGCAATGGACACATGTGAGCATGAAAAATATGCATGCAATTAGTCCCGCAATGATATGTCCTACTAATTGTTCAAATATGCCCTGGGTATCATGCAATAAGCCAACAGCAAGGAGTTTCAACAATGGATATACAGTCACACACACAAATAGGCAAACCCGGTTTTAATTGAAAGCTATTAATACAGCCAAGTAATATTTAAAAACTCATTCAGAAACAAACAGACTCTAAAGCATATGTGCTGAATAAGCTCAAGCATACTTACAGACAACAGTAAAATCTGCACAATCGCAGTATTTGAGATCCTGCGAAAATTACTACAAGGCTAATTGGTGTGATTTAATATTTTAAGTATCACCAAGTAGTTTTTTTAAAAAAGTTATGCCCTAAATATTAGCAAAGGGAAAGATGTTCCTTGAGTTTAGAATAGTTTGCTGGGATGTGGTTTATCTAAGATGTGGAGCATGAACTCAGTCATTCTGATGAATAGCTCAGGGACTGTATCTAATTATTTAATAATGTGTTCGCTATAAAATATTTGAAGGATTCTTAAATCAACAAAAATGGCCTGATTAATGAAAAAAAAGTATAGACTCAAATAAATAAAACACAAATATGCAAAGTTCTGATCACAACGTAGTTCTAACATGACATAGTACTTAGTCCTGTAACAACAGTTAAATCATGAGGCAATTATTATTATCAGTCTTCCGCCCAATAAACAAGGTAGTTGGACAGGAAGGTCAGATATGTCTTGAGGATTTAATCACACATTCGTGCTTCACTTGGAAGTTGAGACTGACCGGTCAGCAACGTAATAGACAACAAATACTGAGAAGGTTAAAGCCATGCGATTCCAATTCTTTTTAAACAAGCCTGTCAGTTTCGAAGTCACATTTCGAAATGAACCAGCAATGTCCTAAGCTGCTTCAAAAGGAAATCAAATAACATCTGAAGAGATCAGGACTGGGCTGATTTCGAATGTGTAACATGACAGGAGAGGCCGATTTCGGTAACACTGTACCTTAAAGTTTCCTTTCTGACTATTGGCCGCATTTACTTCGGGTAGCTTTAAATAGGAAGTCATCATGCCGTAGAGAGTGTGCTCAACGCACTCGCATTTTTAAACTGCTTTTGGTTTTGAAACACTCCCGACTGCAAAAAGATGTCTTTACTTACCTACATCTGCATTACAGAAAGCTTGCTGGGGATGGTTCGGGGCACAACTACACGCCTCAGCGATCTGTTCCACCCTCAGAACCAGGAGTAGAAACAATGTTGCCAGCAGACTGCTGAATGTAGCACTCATTTTAAACCTCACCGAAATAAAGCTCCGCTTCCAGCAAAGGATCGCCGGCTATCAGGGTCTTACAGAAGCTAGTCCTGGCTCGGGCAAACACGCGGCAAGTTTAGTTGAGCGTGATCTTGGAAGAGGAAAATAAATTCGCAAAATGACATCTAGTGAAGTGTTGCCTCTGTTGGGTGTGTTTTATTCTGTCCTCTCGGAGCTGAACCCCATTTAACCCCGCCTCTCTAAAGCAGCGGGCCACTCACAGTGACAGCCAGTGTCGATGGCCCAATCTCAGAAACGCCTGTTGTTTTTTTTATTATTGCTTTGGGCAATGCTACATATTTTTTTTCCGCCAGTTTAATGAGCTACGAATCTCTCTGGAGTGCGCTGTTGTGGCTCAGTTCATTAGAGAGAGCGAGCAAAGAAAGTATTTCGCCGAGTGGTAATAAACAGCAGTAAAATGCAAGCGATCTGACCTGATTCGACATCGCCAATCCTCAGTGTAAACTGCTATTAATCAGACACACATTTTAGCTGAAAGGAATCCTGTAAACAGTGGCTTCTAGAAGCTTCCTTTTACGAAATTGATTTAGCCACTTTTTCTTTAATCTGTGAAAATACGAGCTTTTATTTTGAAGTTTCCAATTGTGCATCAAATCGTTTTACACTTGCTTCCTAATGGGTTATTGTTTGTGGGAGTAGGGACTGTTTGGCGATCAAATCATTTGCACATGTGAAAATACACAAACAAAGCCGCCCGCTTTCACAATTGACCAGACAAATACATTAACGATTTTCACTGTCTGTGTGCAGTGCAGTGATTCACTTCAAGTGCTCAGTTGATTAAAAAGCACCATGTGATGCTGTTTCCTGGAGATACACTGACTGACAATATTGAGATGTCTAGGGTGATCCGTGTGAAAAAAACAGCATCCTTGTTTTACCTTTAGAATGAAGTGGGGAAAGGGAAACGCGCATTTACAAATTATATGGACATATTGGCATAATAGTAACTTCCCACACGAACACACTGGGGAGAAAAAAAATAATCCCCATGGTTGGAAATGACAAAAGAACTCCCAGTGCCAAAAATGCTCGTAAGAAATAATCCTGGACAAAACAGAATCTGGAATTCTCTGTTAGCAACAACCAGAATAAGATTTCTTATCCAACGGGTAGGAGCAGAAGGACCTGGGTATATAGATATTGAATCCTGAACTTTATAAATAGGGGTATCAAGTACAAAAGCAAGGAAGTTAATATTAAACTTGTGTAAAACACTGGTTTAGTCTCAACAGTAGAATTGCCCAGTTCTGGGCAGCAGGCTTCAGTGAGGATGTCAAGCCATTAGAGAGGGCGCAAAAAATATTCACGAGAATGGTTTCAGGGAAGAGGCTACATGGATAGAGATGGTCTGGCCTTGAAAGAGAAAGGTTGAGAGGAGAATTGATTTGAGATTCAAAATCATGAGGACCCTGGACAGGGTAGATAGGGGAAGAAACCATTCCCATTGCTGGAAGGGGTTGATAACCAGAGGACACAGATTTGCGTTGGCAAAAGAATCAGTTAGACTTGAGGAAAAATGTTATCATGCAGTGAGTCTGGAATGTGTTGCCTGAGGGTGCAGTGGAGGCAGGTTCAATTGAGGCATTCATCTGAGAGGATAGATGGAATGGCAAAGGCCTGGTGGCAAGAGGTGCCAGAAACAGAAGAGCATGCATGGAAGATTCCCTTTTGGCCTGGAATGGTCAGACTGTCCTTCCCAACATCCTGGGAATGACATTTTTTGAATTCATTCTTGGGACATGAGCATCGCTGGTTGGCCAGCGATTTATTTCCTGTCCCTAGACACCTTTGAGAAAATGGTAGTGAGTTGCCTTGTTGACCATGGCAGTCTAGCTGCTGTAGGTTGACCCACAATACCCTTAAGGAGGAAACTTCAGGATTTTGACCCAGATACACTGAAGGAATGGTGACATACTTCCAAGTCTGGATGGTGAATGGTTCGGAGGGGAATTCACAGATGGCAGTGTTTCCATGTACCTGCTGCCCAAAATGGAAATTGTCTTGCGTTTGCCTTGCTGTCTGAGGATCTTTGGTGAATTTTTTGCAGTGTATCTCGTTGATGGTACCCACTGCTGCTACTGAGCATCGCTGGTGGAGGGAGTGAATGCTTGTGGAGGTGGTGCCTGTTAAGTGGGCTGCTTTGTCTTGGATGGTGTCAAGCATCTTGGGTGCTATTGGAGCTGCACTCATCCAGACAAGTGGGAAGTATTTCATCACACTCCTGACTTGTGGTGGGTGGAATGCTCTTCAGAGGATCAGTGTGGACTTGTTGGGCCGAATGACCTGTTTCCACACTGTAGGGGTTGTAATTGTGCCTTGCACAAGGTGGACAGTCTTTGAAGAGGCAGGAGGTGAGTTGCTCACGACAGCATTTATAGCCTCTGGCTTGCTCTTACAGCCAATGTGTTTATGTGACAAGTCCAGTTGAGTTTTTGAACAATGGTGAACTTAGGATGTTGATAATGGTGGATTTAGTGATGGTAAGACCACTGAATGTCAAGGGGCCATAGTTAGATTGCTTTTTATTACAGATAGTCATTGCCTGGCTTCTGTGTGAAGCAAACATTACTTGTCTGCCCAAGCCTGGATATTGTCCAGATCTTGTTGCATTTCAAAATGGACTGCTTCAGTATCTGAATGGTGCTGAACATTGTGCAATCATTGGTGAACATTCCCACTTCTGACCATTTGATGAAAGGAAGATCATTGATGAAGCAGCTGAAGATGGTTGGGCCAAGGATATTATCCTGAGGATCTCCTGGACCTTCAAAAATCACAACCATCTTCCTACATGCCGGATTTGAGTCCAACCAGTGGAGAGTTTGCCCCCAATACCTATTCATTCCAGTTTTGTTAGGGCTCATTGATGCCATATTCAGTCAAATGTAGAGAGAAAAACAGCAATAGTACTTGGAGTTGAAAATAACTGAAAATATTCATTAGGTTTCTTTCTCAGCAGTCTGCTGAACATTTCTAATCTTTTGTTTTTATTCCAGATTTCCAGCATGCACAGTATTATCCTATTAGTTATTTGAATTATTAATGGATTGGCTAAATGTTAATCACTCATCAAATTCTCTGGTCATTGTCACATTGCAGTTTGAGAGAACTTGCTGTCAGCCAGTTGCTTGCCATCTTTGCTCCACTAGGACAGTGACTAAACTTTGAAAAGTATCTTTGGAAGTAGATTGGATGTCAAGTGCTTCGAGATGCCCAGAGACTATAAAATGCTGTCAGACTTTTTTTTTGTTTGGAGTAAACCTCAGGATTACTGGTGGCTTCAGCTGTTTACTTTTGACTGTTATGATAAAATTACATAGTGAAGGGTATATGAGATATTATGATTATACCACTGCAAATGATGAGGAAAGCTTGCTGTGGAATGTTGAATTCAACTCTCCCTTGATGTCAGTTGAAAAAAATGACCTGACTCCCAGTGCAGATCTTAGTGAGAAGGTTGGTATCATGTGTTCTATTGTATGAGGCTTATGGTCACCATCAGACTTTGGGGCCATACTTCATTCTTTAATTATGGAGCAATCATCCATGTCAAGCATGGACTCAGTCCAACATTGTCTACTGTCTTCATAGGAGATTGAGACCAGGGATCTCAGCTACTGGAGCAATGCTGCATTTGCTTCATGATATTGGCCATCAGGATAGTGAGTAGATAGTAACATGATCACTGTTGGTAATAATAGCTGTTAAAAAGAATTCAAGCTTCCAGTTAATAGCAAAACAGATGACATGACAGGATTCTGCCAGCTATTTGTTACACCATCCCAGTATGTAGCCATTCAATTCTTCCAGAATCAGTGCAAAATTAAAAGGTTAGTTTTCTTCCTATCCTTTCACAACCTGGTAACTTCCAAACTCCAAGCTGTCCTTTATGAGTGGAAGTATCGCCAGAGATCCTCCCTGTCACACAGCTGGACAAATCTTCCAGTTTTGCTTTTTCATCTCATGAGGTCACAGTCTAAGGACATGGGAGAAAACCTTTCAGGACAGAGCTGAGCGGAGAGTGATGAGCCTGTGGAATTCCAAACCAGAGAAAGCAGCTGAGGCCAAATCTTTGAATGCATTCAACAAGGAGGTGCAAATGGTTCTTAAGGCTGAAGGTATTAAGAGGTATGGGTACAAAGTGGGAACTGTGTACTGAATTGGTTGATTAGCCATGATCACATTGATGGTGGAGCAGGCTTGAAGGGCCGAAAGGCCTGCTCCTGCTCCTACTTTCCATCTTTCTGTGTTTCTATGAGTTTTAATCCAAAGGTAAGCTTCCACATGCTTTCTAACATGGTGAACCACAGAGAATTTTGGGATCAAGCTGCCTCTTTTCTGGACACTGGCAAACAAACGGAGTTTCCAGAATTTCTTATAAATTCATCGTTTCTCAAAGTTCATTTCCATAGAAACCTGAATAAAAGGGTTTTGTATCCAGGCAGAGGTGCTGCTTAGTTATCCTTGAGAGTGTAGCTCTTTCATCTTCAAACTAAATAGACAGCTTAAAGCACAACTGTTTCCAGCTCAACATTCTCAAAAACTTTTCTGGTAATTTAGTGATTCACAGTAGAGGTACCATCAACACAAGGCCTTCTGCAATTGTCTTCCAACCTTACATCTTTTTCCAGTAAAATAATCTGGGGCATATTTATTCTTTGACAATCAGATCTCCAGGTTTGCTACCAGAAGGTTCCAGAACATGACAACTGCCTCAACTCCCACTTGAATTTGAACTCACCTTGAATTTAAGACAGAATCCTAAAGGATAACAGTGTCCTAGACTTCATAATTGTAACAGTACTGCTGATACATAATGCCTGATTATATCACTCAAAACAATCTGGAGTTGACAATTTACTGTTTAAAGAGAGCAAAACTGTCAACTCACTGGTATCATTGCTTCATTACCAATCAGCAATGAAAACTGATGTTAACTGCAAGAATACCAGCCTCATAGTCATGTCTGAAGAATACACAGGCCCCTTAAAAATACTGAGCTTAACTTTCCCAAAATTTGGCTGAGTGACAATATCAAAGAGTTTCATGGAGTTTTTCATCTGTGAGCCTTAATGACTTTGCTCAGACAATTTTTTACTGAGTATAATTAGCAGCAGCGTATATGCTCCCAGTGCCAGGACCTTATGACACACTTGCCACAGGTGCCACATTTAGAACCCAGCCGTACACCACTACAAATGCTGCGAACCTGGTCTGAAGTAACCAACAGGCTCAGTGTGGTGTCCATGGTGCAGAGGAACACACATCAGTGTCGCAAGAACATTAATGCCATTCTGCAATTATCAAAAGTGAGTGCCACCATCTTCTCACTGCAACCTCACACTCATGCTAACTCTGATGGTGCAACAACATATCACCAAGACTCACGGTGTACTATTTGTGTGTGGCTTCTTGCCTCAATTGCTTTCACCTACCCATCCCACCAAGCTACAAATCCTTTGTGCTCTCCGCACTTCCTATTCACTCATTCAACACCCTTCCTGCCAGACCAATAGACCTATCCTGTGATTGACCACAGTCCTCTTGTCTAAACTCAGCTCCCCTTTGACTTTCAGACGTGGCCATTTGGTTGAAGCACATGCAGTGTACTTGCTGGGTAAACTGCTGCTACATGCTGTCGGTGTGAGATTGGCACAGTACAGTGTCGTGTGCCAACATGCCCACCCCCTTGACTGTTCATTGTTAGTAAGCATAAAAAGCTGCCAGGATTTCTGCCTCTGCTCAAAGGCAAGGCAGAATTACTGTGATTACTAATCAAACAAATTATGAATTAGTATGAGAACTAGAATTAGAATTAGCTTTATTGTCACATGTACTCACATGAGTGCAGTGAAAAGGTTACAAGTCACCACTTAACAGCGCCATCTTAGGAACAAATGTACCGAGGCACGGATTCTGAAGAAAAATTCTTCGGAAAATGAAGATTTAAAAAGTCCAGCATTACAGACGTTCTTGTCATCGTAGGTAGAAAAATACAAAATCACAGGAAAAAAATCAGAAAAATCAAGCAATAAAAAGTTCAGAATAACTGTCCTTCCAAATCAGTCCACACCAGTCCCTGCCTCCAGTCCGCACCAGACCCTGCCTCCAGTCCGCACCAGACCCTGCCTCCAGTCCGCACACACCTTTTCCTCACACTCTATGCTGAGGCTCTCAGGCCAGGAATCTGTTCTGGATTCACCTAGAGGCCGGGAGTCCGCAATGACTTCCCTCAAAGCTCGAGAATGGGAGTTAAGAAGAAATAAAGAAAGATCCTCTGATCCATCCAGACAGTGCCATAGTATTGGAATATTTTATGTAACATATTATGCACATTCTCTCCCACCGCTACTAAAGCCCCTTCTCAATGATCCAAAATTTTGGAAATCCTGACAGTGGTGGGTAATCTGACAAAAATGCAGGGCAGTTTTCATTTTTAAAAATTCTGCAAAATGAGTTGCTGATATATATAATCAAAACTAGTCCACAATGTCCTTGTGGTTTGAATTCTACACTGCATGAGGTGATATAACTCCCAGCTAGCAGTGGAATCAACTCTTGCTCCACTGAAGCAGTTCAGTCAGTCAATGTTCATTTCAGGAGATGGCTGCTTGATCCATTATTCTCCACGTGAAAATTGTGAACCGTGTCCCCCTTGTCAACTGACCATAATCCATTCCCATTATCACCTTCCAAACCTCAATCAGGTCACCCCACAATCTAAACTTTACTGAAGTGTAGTGTTCTAATTCATTTAGCCTCATACATTATAAATAAAATGCTTTAATTAACAATTAATCTCCTCTGCTCCTTTCTAAAACCTGAGTACCTCAGTAAACCCTACCAGGGCATTGTGGCTGAATGGCTAGAACTGCTGCTTCACAGCATCGGAGACCGGAGTCCGATTCCAGCATTGGGTGACTGTCTGTGTGGTGTTTGCACATTCTCCTTGTATCTGCGTGTGTTTCCTCTGGGTGCTCTGGTTTCCTCCCACAGTCCAAAGATGTTCTGTTTTGGTGAATTGACTATGCTAGATTGCCCATAGTATGCTGGGTAGGTGAATTAGTCATGGTTAGGGTGAGAGGGTGGGTCTGGGTGGGATGCTCTTTGGACAGTCAGATTTGATGGGCCAAGTGGCCTCTTTCTACACTGTAGGGATTCTATATTCAGAGGGAGTCTTCTTCCATTAGTCCTGAAGCTCCATTTTCCACTCAAAATAAAAGAGAGGCACAAGGTAACAAACCGAAATAATTCCATAAGTATTTTGTTTTTATTTTGTCCTACGTCTTTCTTAAAATATTTGAAAATTGAAAACTATTTTCTCTCCTTTCATCTTGTTGGCAAAGCAACTGCTATGAGTGCTCAGACTTGCCCAAAACTACAGGCACTTGTGGAAATCCATCAATATTGTTCAAAAGGGTGAAATCTTTCTCAAAGTTTCTTAAACTTTCATATCAAACTTAACAAATCTGTTTGTGTTGTCCAGACCTTATGGCAATTGCTTGTCATTTCGGTTTTATTCCTTTTACTGTCAAGAGCCAGGAAAGTGAGTCTCTCAAGGTTCAGCTGCAGACATATTGGCTTCATAAACCACATTCTTATAACAAATGTGTGTGCAACTTGGCACTGGTCCCCACAAGTCAGGAGTTGCTGTTGCTTGGCTAATGATGTAGGTGATGGCATTAACAGCTGTGGCTTAACTTCCCCAGTCCATCTTAACATTTTGCTTTATGGTAAATTCTGAGCTCCATCTTTGATCTCAGTGCCCGGAATTTTCTTTTAACATTCAGCTACAGGTTTCTGTGGGCTGGTTGATATGATATTCTACCCACTGGAGCTGTTTTTCAAGTACTGATACCTATTACAATATTAACACTGAAATGTTAGTCCAATCATACTTTGATTTTATGCCAGCCATTTTATCTACGTGTCCATCAGGAGAGGAAAGAGAGAATTGCCGTTTGCACCATAGTTGAGACTGGTTCTTAAGTTTAAAAATATCTTTCAAGTGAGTCACTAATTGGTACCAGAGTGAATGACTGGAGGCCACCCTCAATGAAAACAAGGCAATGTTGAAAGTTCAAAGGAAGAATTATCTAGTGAAAATACATAAGGCAGAAATAAAATCAATTCTAGTTGGATTCTCCAGATATAAGAGGAGTTATTGTTCAGTACATGCCAACAGCCCTCCCCTGACTATCCACTCAAACTCACTTGTCTGTATCTTGGCAATACTGTAATTCTCTACTATTCTATCCGGGGAAATCAATAAAGTAGGTTTTGATCACTTTTTGCTTTTGATTTGCCAATTTTAATCAAACTTCTTTATGCAATAAAATGGTCAAAACTAATTTTTTTCCTGAACTTCATGGAGCAATATCCCACCGTTTGTGGAATCCCTACAAGCAGGCCATTTGGCCCATCAAGTCCACATGGACTTTATGAATAGCATCCCACCCAGGTTACACCCTATCCGTGTAACCCTGCATTTCCCATGGCTAACCCACCCAGCCTGCACATCCTTAGATACTATGGTCAATTTAGCATGACTAATCCAAATAACCTGCACATCTTTGGACTGTGGGAGGAAACTGGAGCACCTGGAGGGAGCCCACACAGACACAGGATGAATGTGCAAACTCCACACAGAGTCACCTGAGGCTGGAACTGAACCCACGAGCCTGGCACTGTGAGGTAACAGTGCTCACCATGAGCCACCACATTGCTCCTGTTTTCCTGTCATAATTCAGGACCAGATTCACATATAAATTGTGATGTTTGTACAGTCAGATCCCAATTTTTGGCAAGAAAGGAAATCCTAGTTGCCCGTGAGAAAGTGGTACCTTCTTCATTCTGAGAACCTTGGTTTGGAAGAGACACTGCACTTGCATCTTCTCAAAAAAGTACCAGTGATAAGAGATTTCAACGATGTGGAAAGCTTGTGGGGATTAATCTCCTCAGAACAGAGAAGATTAAGTGGAGATTTGACAGAAGTGTTTAATGTTATGAGCTTTTTTGGATTAAGGAAATAATTAAGGAAACATCCAGCAGTAAAGGGGTCAGTTAGCAGAGTGCACAGATTTAAGGTGATGGGCAAAAAAATGAAATGCAACAGGAGAACACAATTCAAACAAAAGCAAAATACTACTGATGCTGGAAATTAGAAATAAAAACACAAAATGGCGGACAAACACAGAGAGGGGAACTGATGTTGCAAGACCCACTGAGCTTCTCCAGCATTTTCTGCTTTATCTGAGAAAACATTTCATGATTAGTCTGCCAACAGCTATAGATGAGCCCATCTTTGAGAGAATGGAGCAGGTCAGAGATTGTCCCCACTTGGAAGGTACTTCAGGTATGAAGGTTGGTATTAAATTCCACCACATTTTAACATATGAATTAGTTGGAACCTTTTTTGGTCCTGTATTTTTTTTCCAGCAAAAAGAAGGAGATTCATGTTTAGGAAATTCCATAAATTGTTAGGAAATGAAGTGAAAGTGGTCTGAGAAAATACCTGGAACAATGCCTGTGGAAAATAACAACTGGATGGACAGATATTGTCACTAGGTCTTTCCATAATGTACAGCATAAATGCTATGATCAATATGCAATAGTCCAGATTAACAATTAATCTCATGTAACACTGCGCATGTCTTTGGCTGTTTATTAATTTTGTGGGAGGATCTCCATTAATTTAATTTGTGAAAGTGTATAGATTTTCTGCATATATGAGACAGGCTCTCCAACCGAAAGCAATTGAGTTGAACTTGACAATTTGTCAAAATTATTTATGGGAAAATTGAGGGATATTTCTTTTGTAAACACTTACTTTGAATAAAATTGATGCAATTGCTATACTTACCAAATATAATTCTTCAAATGCTTTTATTGTTTCTTTTTATAACCATTTATGGTTTTTTTCAGACTTTGTGACAGTTATTTTCTTGATAAATATTCAGTCCATAGAAATGAACTCTGGGACTTTATTGAATAGAGGATTTGAAAAATACATGATATTTACTTTTACTCTGTCAAAACTAAACTAATCATTAAAAATAAGCTGAAGACTGTATATATGAAGATTAACAATTAAAAATCACATTTCTTAACCATAGAATATTTTGCCAGCTTATAATCAAGTCAGACGTGATTTTGATACAAATTACATTTGAAAAGGCAATTCAAAACAGCAGCCCAGATACATACACGCAGGCAAAATGCCCAGCGTCATCCAAATCAGAATAATACATCACCATAATTTAAATTCAACTGTGCTTGGAATAATAAAACTTTTAAATCTAACAATGCTGGTTATTCAAAGAAAATACTGTGTAACATCTGATCCCGCTGCATTGATTAAGGGTATTCTTGAGAGTTGGAAGCTCATTAGTGATATTCAGATTTGTTGCAATCTGAACTGAATCACAGCAGCACAGTTGAGAGCTGGAGAAGAACCGCAGAACTTAAAGCTAAAATCAGGAAAGCAGTAAAGTGCCTTTGTTATGATTTTGGTAACCAATATCTTTAAAACCAACTCAGGTTCATGAATTGTGCAATTGCAAAAACAAATTCAACTTATCCAGTGCATTGAGTGTTTGTAGTGCATGCTTTTAGACCAGTTGAAGTGTCACACTGTATAAGTCCTCGACTACTGGGTGGAATCTTGCTGTTTTCACTCCAATTATTTTGTCAAGGGAGATTCATGGAGCCTGGTCTGCCAGGGCACAGAGTGACCTTCCTCACTCAATCTTCTCTTCACACCATTAATTATGGAATTGGACTCTTTGCCATCTTTCTTGGGGATTCATGTGGCTGGAGAGAATGCAGCGCTTGCTACTGCCAGCATCTTCTGGCATCCGCACCATTGGCATCCCCTAAAAGCCTAGCTGCACTCCATGTCAGATGCTTCAAGCCAGGAACTGTGCCTCACACTTGGTAATGAGAGGAAGGCTCATTCACTGCTTTAAAGATAGGGATCAGCAGACTGCCAGAGGAGGCCACACAGCTGGAGACAAACTGCAATCCAAATCCAGCTCAACGTCACGTGTGAAGCGAGGCAACCAGCAGTAAGAAAGAAGTTCAATGATCCTTTGTGGTCTGCAAGGCTCAACACCACCATTTTTTCTCTGTTACCTCATACTCACGGAGCCAGTACTTACTCTAACTCTGTTACTGCACACACCCCTCATCAAAGATTTATCGATCATAACTCTCACTATTGCATGCATCACATCCAATCAATGCCTCTCACCCATCTCATTCTCCTAAGCTGCTAATCCTTCCTGTCCTTGATTCTGACTCACTCATTGGGGACATCACGTGGACTGCACAGGAGGTCTGCAGGGTGTGAACAGTTTGTTTCCAGACTTCCTCATCTCTCCTCCTCCTGCATGACCACACAACAGCTCTTCCATCCACTTGCATCAAACTCAAAGCCTCGCTTTGTCTCACTGCAGGAAAAAGTGGCCCAACCTCCAAGAATGATGTCTCACTCGCACTCTGACTGACTGGCCTGGAATCCACAGACTGCTCACAGTCTACAGCCCCAATTGTGGATACAAGGGCATGGAACCCCTAGACTCTGGTAGAACCAAGTGTTTGACTGGCTGTAGGCAATCCCCTTTACTGGAAAAGGCTCAGTGCTTTGACCAATGGTGCTGGCAGCCCTCTGACTGGCTGCATTCTGCCCTCACCCCAGCATTTATTGCCCATTGCTAGTTGCCCTCCAGTCGGTGGTGAGCTGCCTTCTTGAACCGCTGCATTCCATGTAGACCCACAATGTCGATAGGGAAGCAATTCATGGGTTTTGACCCAGCGACAATACACAGTAAATACAGAGAAGAAATTCAAGAAAAAAATCCAAGGTCATGTAACGTTACCAGAAAAACTGATACAAATAAGATATACTGCACATGAAGTCCGCTGTGTGTGAACAGTTGTTTCCAACGCTGTTCAACTAACTCCCTTGGTCATCATAAAAACACTGAAGAGAAAGCTACAGCCACAGCTGTACTTTGATGTGGACCTCAGTAAGCTGCTTCTAATTTGCTGACATTTCAATTCCCAAACTTAGTCATTTGCATCAAATTCCTGCCGTGGCTGATTTATATTTTAAACGGTTGAAGAAAATATTTAGTGTTTTGAAGCAGTCTCGTTGTGACAAACATCAGTGTTAATATTGTGTGGCAAGCAGTCACCATGAGCAGGAAGTCATTGTTACACACATTTCCTGAGATTATGGGCTGCTTCTGGGAGAAAGCTTTTGCACAGAATGATCTGGCCGTGTGTGAAAAGAATACATTAAAATTGGGATCAAAGTTCGATTTCAGGAACTAGAACTTGTTTACTTCAAAATATATTGATGTCAGTCTCCCGGCTTAATAATGCAGGTTAAAAAAGTGTTTTCCTAACTGAACTGATCATCTCTTCCAGCCACAGAGAATGTTTTGTATTTAGTCAGCAGTACAGTTTTCAGAGAGGCTGCTCGATTTACTTCAGTGTGAAATCAGAAGTATAGGCATAAGTGGTATATGATTCATCTTAAAAGAAAGCGTCCGTTTAAAGTAAACTGGCAATTATTGTTCCTAATTTAGCATTTGTCCCATAACAAAGACACAGCATAGACTGCTAGATGTCAATTGACATTACAGTGGACAGAAATGATCACATGTTTCAAAGCTGAGCTGGGGTGTTTTCTCTGGTTTTCTGGACAATGTTTTTTGTTAGGGGAGAAGATCGCCTTGTGATATTATTGCTGGATTGAATCCAGAGACCAAGGTAATGGTTGATGGTGAAATTTGAATTCGATAAAAATGTGGAATCAAGAGTCTAACGATGACCAGGAATCCATTGCCAATTGTCATAGAAACCCATCTGCTTCACTATTGCCGTTCAGAGCTGGAAACGGCCATCCTTACCTGGTCTGGCCTCCATGTGACTCCAAATGCATAGTGATATGATAGCCACAGCTGGCAATGCACTCATCCCACGAATGAATAAAACAATGTTTCCACAATTAACTTTGTTAAAGCAGTTTAGCTGATGGTGAAACAAAAACAGAAAGTGCAGGAGAAACTCAGTAGGTCAGTCCAGCACCTATAGAGGGAAAACCAGAAACATTTCAAGTCCAGTAGTCCTTCCCTAAACAAAATGTCAACAACCAGTTGGATGTTTACAACAATTGATAGTTTCATGGTCCCCGTTTTTGAGATTAGCTTTATATTTAGATTTATTAACTGAATTGTTAGAAGAAAACATTTTGAAGCAGCGAATGGTTCAGATCTGGAAGGCACTGCCTGGAAACAGGGTGGAGCCAGGTTCAATCAAGGCATTAGATTTTTTTTAAAAGCAATAATCTGTATTATTATGGAAAGGTCAGGAGAATAGTGCTAAGTTGTGATGTTCATTCAGAAAGTTAGTGATATGGTGGACTGGATGGATTTTGTCAGCACTGTTACTAAATTTTGCAAATTTACTTGCTATTAACTGTCATGGTGAGATCTAAACTCATTTTCCCCAGGGAATTTTTAAAAAGTTAATTGAAGGGATGAACGCAGTGCTAGCCAGGCCAACATTTATTGCTCATCCCTAATCAGTTAAGTGTCAACCACATTGCAATGGGTCAATGTAGGCCAGACCAGGTCAGGATGGCAGTTACCTTCCCTAACGGGGATTAGTGAACCTGATAGGCTTTTCTAATGTATTTGTGGTCATCAGTAGACTCTTAATTCCAGAGTTTTATTGAACTCAAATCCCACCACCTGTAGTGGTAGGGTTTGAACGGAAATCCCCAAAACAACATCTGGGTCCCGAGATTAACAGTGGAGCAATAATGCCAGTAGGCCATCACCTCCCTGGGGTGAGGCTGTGCTGCTCGATTGCAATTCCATTGTCAAGACCACTATGCTGCCATTTCCACAGTTACAAACGTTAGGATAGTCTCCAGCCGAATAATTCCTGTACATTCTATAATCTCTCAACTTTCCACATGAAACAGATCTTCTTGTTCTGTCATAAAGCTCATATAATTCTGTATTTACATTCGGAATCTTGTGGACTTCAGAAATAGACCATCTGCTGTTGTCGTTGCTTCACAACTTTAAACTCTGTTGGGTTTTTTTATTCATTCACGGGATGAGGGCATTGCTGGCTAGTCCAGCATTTATTGCCCACTGCAGAGAGCAGTTTAGAGTCAACCAAATTGCTGTGAATTACCCTGAAATCTCCTTAGTTCTAATGAAAACAGCCTAAGATTTTTATTACATTCCTTTCTTCCTATTTGTATTTTATCACACCGGAGATGATCTGAGTAAACCTTCAGCATACTTCTCTACTGTGTCAGTGTCCTTTCTATGGTTTGAAATCCAAACCCATTCACAATATTTCCACTGTGGGCTTCCTGTGAGATTCCCAACTGAATATTGATATTTATATTCTATATCTTTGGTCAAACAATCCAATACTAGTTAGCTTTCTGTAAGGCCCTATCAACTGGAAATGCTGTTTTTAATGGGCTGTCAGATTGCACCCTCAAATCTCCTTACTCTTCTATTTCACCTAGCCGAGACCCTATTCAAGGCAAAATTCTTACTTTTCCTATCATCAAATTTACCAACACTGAATTCCATCTGCCATCCTTTTCCTTATTTCACAATATCACCAAAGACGCTCTGCAGCTTGCCATGGGTCTTCAGAAAGATATAACATCTCATATTTTAGATTTGGACATGAACCTCTCCAGTAGGGGTTTCTTCTGTTATCTTAGACAAAGAGATTTCACGTTCACAAAGCACTTGAGAAAACACTTGCCAAAAAATAAATAATGCTTTTAAAAATCATTCAAGAGAATAAACCAGTAGAAGATTATCCTACTTCAATTAAATGATTTCTGTGTGGACCCAAAGAATGCTTTATGCCAACCAGTCCGCATGCCTTGTCCAGAGAGGGAATTGCAACTGGTCAAATCACTACTCATGTAGTCACATAAAATTCATGCAAAAACAATAAAACAGGATGCCTTGATCCAATCATCACTCATCTCCCTGTTGTCTGCTTATAAGGCTCAGTCATGATCATTATTAATGCCTTAGGTAACCAACTAAAGCTTAAGAGCCAACCAGCTTTTATTTTCATTTCTTATTCACAAATCTCCAACAAATATGTGTGACTGATGCTTAAAGCTCCTTACAGTTATGAAAATATTCAAAATCAATTTGATTGTTTAAGAAATAGCTTTCTGTTAAGCATACATGAGCTATACCATATGCTTTTCTTGATTAATGAGCTCAAGGACAAAAATGTGTTGATTTGTTATTTTTTGCTTTAGCTTATAAAAATCCTGATCTGAGTACAATTTATCTTGGCAAACTCATCACTCATTTATCATGTTTCAATTTTTTGAAGTTGAGAATAGAGGCAGAGATTTTAATTTGCAATTATAGCTCCTGTAGGTCTCAAACTCATCTTTTTCACTCAGTAGTGCAATATTTTAAACTTTTCCATTCTTCCTTTAAGTTAATTCTCTATCTCCTTAATTACTCTGGAACCATAGAATGACATGCCACAGAAGGAGGCCATTCAGCCCACTGTGTGTGTACTAGCTATTTGAAAAGTTATCCAAATAGTCCAACTCACCTGCTGTTTGCTCACAGCCCTGGATCTATTTTTCCTTTTCAAATATTAATTCAGTTACCTTTTGCAAGTTGTTTGATTGACTCTGTTTTTACCACCCTTTCAGATTTCAGATCATACAACACCTTGTGCACTTTTTTCCTCATGTTGACTCTGATTTTTTTTACAAATTAACTTCTGCCATGGAAACAATTTCTCTTCATTTATTCTAATAACATTCTTCCAGATTTTGAATGTCTCCATCAAATCTCCCAAGGAATAAAAGATCCAATCTTATAATCTCCCCATAGAAATAAATTATTTAATTCCAGTACCATTCTGGTAAATCTTCACTGCACCCCTTCTAAGACATTGACAAAAATCCTAAAATATGGAGCCTAGAGTTCGTCACAATGTTCCCTCTGGGTACTGTCGCGAAAAAAATGCTGGAAAAGATTTACCATGTTATTACCATCTTAGTTGGGTCACTTCAAACCGTCACATTGGCAAGAGAAGAATTAGCTCCCTTCCATTATCCATCTACCCCTCAGTTGGTCACAACAGTTTAATATATAAAGGATTCCTTCCATGTGAAAGCATGTCTTGCAGACCAAATTAATTTAATTTTTAAAAGGTGTCAATTTAAACAGGATTTCTTGGGTTAACAAACAGGTGAATTTATTTGTTACTAAATGCGAGAAGAAAATTAACACATCACACACGCAAGCAGATTAGAAGTGTGTCTAAAAGAGGATAAACTTTAAAAGATATATGGATCCGTTTTTATGGGTAGTTTGGGAGAAGTAGACGGTGGAATGTTGTGGTTGTGAACAGTAGCATTGATGTTGGCAGCTGAGTACTCAGTTTCAAAATTCTTACCTTTGCAGTTGATTGAAACTTTTGTGTCCTGGTTCCTTTCAACAATAGCTGACTGGCAGCACTCAGAGTGAGAGAATATTTTCCCTTTCTTCACCTGCATTGCAGGTGTGTTCAACGATAGTTCTCAAAGCTAGCTCAGACACTAGGACCTCCAGCTATGAACCCAGACACAGGAAAGTAGAAGCTCAACCCTATCCTCTTGTATCTTTGAAAGGTGAATGTGCTGAATTTTGCTAGTCCCTGAACAAAGTATGCTAAAAGACTTCAGCAACAGACACCTGAGTCAGGGTAACAATGTGAAATGCCAATAAAGAGGCACCCCATTGGCCTTCTTGTCAGGGATCTTAATACCCCAATGTTTGGAGGATGTTGCTCAAATGTTATTTATGTGCTGAATGATGACTTACTATTGGAGCTGCTTTCCTTCTGATATTGCCCACTTCAGTTCATTGACACTGTCCCGAGTGCATCAAGCTGGGTCAAGTCTGTGGTCACAGCACTAAAGGCCTCCTACATGAATGGATGAAGATCACATGTGTCTGCAAGTTCAGGGCCAGAATCAGTATCCAATGGATTTGAAACTGTCCCCACCCAGTTTCCAGCTATAATGCAATGAAGACGCAGGAAAGTCACAGTTGCTCATTTTCTTTGGAATGGAAAGAGGGTAGTGTCCCCATAGTTTGTCCCGAGGTAGAGATCAGAAAATCAGTTCATGACATCTAGCACATTTGCAGTGTAACACTTACATCCACTGGGGCAACCAATTTCCACAGGATGGTCCCTAATATCTGCTGTCCTTGTAGATTCTGTCTGAGGCTCCATACTCGTACTGTGCAGATGTACTCACTCTTCAGAGATACAACACCCAGACTCCTGTTAGGAAGCTATTCGTGAAGTCCCTTTACAATAGCATTAGACAGTTCATATTGCCTCTCCTCATTCTTTCGACCAAATGAATTGGTACACACTTACCTTTCATATGCCGTGTTTCTGTGCAATTCACCAGTCTATGTCCCTCTGGAATGTGTTGGTAGTTTCCTCACTATTGAGTACATTTTTGAATTTCCTGTCATCTAGTAATATTGGTCATTAAGACCCATCAAAACGGGCAGTGGATTTCATACTAACCTGAGAGAAATCACCCTGTATGTTTCACTCTAGGTTGACAAACGAACAAGGAACAAGAGTAGGCCCTTCCATCCTGCTCCATCATTCATTAAGATTGTGGCTAATCTAATTTTAATCTCAATTTTACATTCCTGCATATCCCTGATAATCTTATATCCCCATGGTAATCTATCTACCTCTGCCTGTGAAAATATTTAAAGATTCTGCATCCAATGCCTTTGAGAAAGGGATTCCAAAGACTCTCAAAAAAAAAAATTCCTCATCACTGTTTTAATCATGCACCCCTTTATTTATAAACCATGGGCACAGTGGCTCAGTGGTTAGCACTGCTGCCTCACAATGCCAGGGACCCGGATTCAATTCTGGCCTCAGGCAACTGTGTGTGTGGAGTTTGCACATTCTCCCTGTGTCTGTGTGGGTTTCCTCCCCCATTCCAAAGGATGTGCAGGTCAGGTGAATTGGCCATGCTAAACTGCCCATAGTGTTAGGTGCATTAATCAGGGGTAAAATAGGGAAATGAGTCTGGTGGGTCATCCTTTGGAGGGTCAGTTCAGAAGAAGAGCCTGTTTTCACACTGTAGATAATTTGAAAAAAAACCCTCTTTCTAGATTCTCCCACAAGAGGAAAATATGCTTTCCATATCCACCCAGTAGAGCCTCATTATGTTTTAATTAAGTCACCTCTGATTTTTCTAAACTGCAATGGACACAGGCCTAGCCTGTTTAGTGTTTCCTTAAAAGGCAATCTACTCATTCCAAGTATTTATTCCAATAACCTTGTAAAAGGCTGTAAATGAGTATTCACTCCTATTCTCTGCTTTCTATCCTTTATTCAATTTTAAATCCATTGGCATTACCCCTTTTCTTGGATAGGCTTCAAATTTGCAAAGTTATATTATATTAACCTGCACTGACTGAAGTTACCATGAAGATCCTGTTTTCTCAAAGTTTGCCCTCACTTGAGGCATAGAGACCCTCACATTAAACCACCCCCAGTCATTTCTCACTAATGAGCAAGCAATCCTATGGTTTACTGGGACTCAAGCAACTTTACTTTTACTTATTACGTGGGACATAATGAAATGATCTTTGAAGGCTTAAATACACAACCTGAGCTGGACTGATTTCACCAACTGTGTCGTTGTTACAGCAAGGAATTCACCAAGTCAGTCAAAGATTTTAATCCTCTGGCATTCATTTATAATTCCCAATTTACCAACTGCCAATACACTTTCTCCATTTTAATTTCTCATAAAGTTTCCTTATTGTCAACATGAGGTTGATTTTTGAAATGCCTTCCTGGGACGTGAGTGTCACTGTTCATCCTTAAGTGTCCTTGAGAAGGTGCTGGTGAGCTAGTGTATGTGTTGTAGATAAAGCAAGAGTGACATTAAGGAGGAAGTTCCAAGATTTTGATCAAGCCAAAATTAAGGATTGACAACATAATTCCAAGTCAGAGTGGCGTGTCTGTCAGGGAAAAGCTTGCAGGTGTTGATGTTCCCATATTTCTGCTGCCCTTGTCCTTTTAGGTGGTAGAAGTTGTGGGTTGGGAAGGTACTATCAAAGGAGCCTCAGTGACTTGTTGCACTGCATCTTATAGATGGTTCACACTTGGAGAAAAGAAGGTTTAGGGGTGACTTGATAGAGGTGTACAAGATGATTAGGGGTTTAGATAGGGTTGACCATGAGAACCTTTTCCCACGTATGGAGTCAGCTATTACGAGGGGGCATAGCTTTAAATTAAGGGGTGGTAGGTATAGGACAGATGTTAGGGGTAGATTCTTTACTCAGTGAGTCGTGAGTTCATGGAATGCTCTGCCAGTAGCAGTGGTGGACTCTCCCTCTTTATGGGCATTTAAATGGGCATTGGATAGGCCTATGGAGGATAGTGGGCCAGTGTAGGTTCGGTGGGCTTGGATCGGCGCAACATCGAGGGCCAAGGGGCCTGTACTGCGCTGTATTTTTCTATGTTCTATGTTCTAATACGACGATGCATCGATGATCGGAGAAGTGAATGTTGAAGTTGTTAAATGGGGTGGTTTTCAAGTGGGCTGCTTTGTTTTTACTAATGTTTAGTTTCTTAAGTATCATGGGAGCTGAACCCATCCAGATAAGTGGGAAATATTGTATCACACTCCTGACTTGTGTCTTGTAGATCGTGAACAGGCTTTGAGGAGTTAGGAAGTGAGCTACTGGTGGTTGGAGAACAGAAGAATTCACATCTGATCTGCTTTTGGAACCACAACATTTGTATGGCTGGTCCTGTTCAGTTTATGTTCAATGGTCACCCCCAGGATGTTGACAGTGAGGGATTCAGTGATAGTAATACCACTGAATGTCAAGGGGCGACAGTTAGATTCTCTCTTGTTGGAAACATTCAGTAATTGCTGGATTTACCCCTCTCCCCTATTTTGATTATGGTTGTAACATCTGTGATCCTCCAGTCTTCTGGAACAAATGCCCACTTTTAAGGAGGCTTGTAAATATTGTTAAGCTTTGAAATACTGTTCCACAATATAGGTTGGGTCATATTCAAGGCTGAGTTACACATCTTTTTATCCACAAAAGGAGTTAAGGATTATGAAGGGCAGGCAGGAAAGTGAAGTTAACGCCATACTCAGATTGGCCAATCATTAATTGAATGTCAAAGTAGTTCATTGAGCCAAATGGCCTATTCTTCTGTCTATTTTAGTACGATAATTACAAACTTATTGGAAGATTGTATATCAATGTCCCACTATTTCCATGCCGACTGTATTAAGTAACCTAACATATCACCATGTTTCAATTCATGTGACTGTTACCCGATAACAAGTCTCCTTTTCCTAATCTATTTTAAATCCTATATTTTTCCCCACTGAGGAGCTTCGGAATATACTTTCAATTCAACACCTAAATTATTTCTTCTTTGAAGGCTTGTAATTACAACTATTCCAAGTCATTTGGGCCAGATCCTTTCTTGAATCACAGTTAGCTCTCTTCCAGATGAATAGTTAAGGTTTTTCAAAATTATATCGTCAATTAAGTTTTTCTCTAGAATTATATCTGCTGTAAGTGTAACCATTCTGGGTGAATTTAACTGTTTGCTCTGGCCATGTATGATAATGTAAGTGTCTTATTCAGCACAAATGACAGCCTGAGAACTGTCTACGAGTTTATCGCCAAGTCAAGGCTGCTTTTTACAGACTTGTAAGTAATGTCAAGGCTAGCCTATTGAAACAGTGTGTTTTGTTTGAGATAACCAACAGCAGCAATTGAAAACTCCTTGGGAAAAATTCAGTGTTTCAGTTCGGTGGTGCCAGGGAGTCTTCTTTTGCTTTACTGACTGGAACAGAGAATATTGGAAGAGTAAATTATATACCAGCCTAAGCTTTGATTTTTACATGCATGAATTTATTTGTTATGCTACTTTGGTCATTGCCAAAATTACTGGACTTCAAATGGCCCACGACTAATGCAGAATGCATCTCTTTTTAAACCAAGATTCACGGGATGTGTACATTGCTAGCAAGACCAGCTTTTGTTGCCCATCGCTAGTTTCTTTTAAACTAGGCGGCTTGCTCAGTCATTTCAGAGGGCAGCTAAGAGTCAATCATATCCCAGGGTATAGAGTCACAAGTAGGCCGGAGCAGGTAAGGATGACATATTTCCTTACCTTAAGAATATATTAGTGAACAAAATGAGTTTTTATGACAATAAATGACAGTTGCTATGGTCACTGTTACTGAGATTACTTCCAGATTTATTGATAGACTTGAAATTCCAGCAATGGCCATGGTGGGATTTGAACTTGGGCCCATGGATTTTTTAATTCATCAAATGGCACAACGTCACTGCCTGCTCCCAATCATCGCATCCATTGACAGAGTGAGTAGGGGAGGGAAGAAGGATACTAACCATGAGCTGCACAAAAGTCTCCTTGTTTTCCATTTGGTCAATCTTCAATGGTCTCTGGGTTAATAATTTGTAAATAGTCCAGTCTCATCCAAAGTGCAGCCTCTTCTAGAATCATAGAGCCATTGAGTTCTGCAGCACTGAAAAAGACTCTTCACCCAATCACATCACCACTATTCAAAAACAACCACCCAACTATTCTAGTCCCATTTTCGAGCACTTGGCCCATAGCCTTGTATAGAGTCATGGGGCCATTCTATATATAAAATGCATGGATCATAGAACTCAAATTTAATTTTTACAGATGTGTGATTTATTGATGAATTCAAAGAAAATGAGAAAAAGAAAATAGCTTTATTAGAGGCAACATGGTGGCTCAGTGGTTAGCACTGCTGCCTCACAGTGTCAGGGATTCAGGTTTGATTCCAGCCTTGGGTGACTGCCTCTGTGGAGTTTGCACATTCTCCCCATGTCTGCGTGGGTTTCCTCCGGGTGCTCCTGTTTACTCCCACAATCCAAAAGATATATGTAGGTCAGATGAATTGGCCATTCTAAATTGCCATAGTGTTTGGGGTAAATATAGGGAAAGGGTCTGGGTGGGTGGCTTTTCAGTGGGTCATTGTGGACTTGTTGGGCCGAAGGTCCTGTTTCCACACCGTAGGGAATCTAACATTAATGCATCGCAGCATTATTTTTTTCCTGATGTTTCTCACAGCAGTCCTCAGGACATTAATCTTTAACTCCTGGAGATTCTAGAACATTCCAGGAGGGGTGGAAAGCATAGCAGACGCACACAAGTAGTATTACATTTGGGAAATACATCTTACGTTCATAGCTCTGGAGGTAACAGCATCATTCTTTAAGATATAGTTTTAAAACGTATTTAAGTCAGAGACTGGTTTTCTTGTCCTGCTCTTATGCTTCTGACTCAGTTTTGTGAAAATCCCAATGAGATACCGGGGAGTTCATGCCTGACAAAAAAAAAAGCCAGGGGCCACCGAGTCATGAATTAGAGGCACATACATTAAGTTTACTTTTGAACAAGTAACTCAAAAACAGCCCGATCAAATGGATAAAGAGCATTCCTGAAAAAGTACAGAGTGCATCAGTGTATCTTTGCAGGAAAATTAAGAAATATTATGAACGGTCATAAGGCAGGGCTCTGTCTAATCCAAGAGAGGTCATAGTTCACTGAATAAACATTGAATAAATGTTTGAGTAAGCTAAAACACGGCCTCCTTGGATGTCTTGTGTGTGGTTACTGGAACCAAGATTGGGTCTGCCAAAGTATACGTTTTCGTGGAACTATTTACAAACATCCTACTCTGTGTAGTCAGCTGAGTTAGAACTGAGACCTAATTTTTTAACATTAAAGTTACACAAAGGTGCTAAAATCTTCTCATGTGAGAATGTTAATACGACACGATATGTGAAAAGAAAACTGTGCTAGGTTCCAGCAGGCTGTTTCCTCGTTGGCAAATGGAAGATCCTGGAATGATTGGCTCTTTTGTACTATCTTAAGTCTTGCCAGATGACTCTACAATGTCTACCATTGAGGAGATATTCTCAGATGGGTGTTGCGATGGTTCTTTTACTAACACTCAGGTCTGGTCCGAACTATCTGAATTGTGCTGGCTAAGGAAATCTACTTCATCAGTAAGGGCTGCAATTTAGACTTAGAAATATTTATCAGCAGCGTGTTCAAAGTCATCATCTTCAACCTCACTCTTATTGGTCACCCAACTTCTACACCCAAAGGTCAAATGCTTATAGATCATAGATCACATTCCCTGTGACCATAATTGAGGCAGCCCTGCTATTTTCATATTCTTAGACATGTGTAAGGATTAGATGGAAATACATTTTTATATTCACTCAAGAAACAGAAATTGAAAAGTTGACTCTCCATCTCAAGTTTTTGTACCAAGCAGTGGTTAGTGTTAACTTGATCAAGTTTGGTATTCTCAGTTCAGAGATATCAAGTTGCTTACTTGGGACTGAATTGCATGTTTTATTTTGGCTAAAGATCAGTTACATCATGTTGTATGGAGGGTTTCTCACTATGAGGCCCAGCAACATTTCTTGTCCATGTTTCTTTCACCAAATTCTAACCTCATCTCACCATGTGCCATTCCTGTAGATATTTGCTGAAAGCTGACAGCCCATGCCATCTTTAAAAGGCTGCCATGCACCTTGACAATCTGGTGTTGCCCCTCATCGGTAAGGTCATGGCACAATGCATCCAATGACAAGTCATGGCCGAGAGTCTCTCATTCATATAAACCCATCCTCTCACCATAGTCACTGAGTAACCAGCAGGACACATGGTTTACCTGTCCTTGGCTATATCTGGTCTAAGCCCCCTCTCTAAATCACAGCTACACTGTTCCCTGTGCTTACTGGAGACCATGGCTTGTTATTGTCCGGGAGGGGAACATCACTTACAAACATGCAAATGAACAACTCCGATCATGAGCTTTTATTTACAGTTAGCAAAAGAAAATACTGACAAGGCTCCCTTTGGCGGGACGGTGGCTCAGTGGTTAGTAAAGATGCCTCACAGTGGCAGGCACCCAGATTCGATTCCTTGTTCAGCGTGTTTGAAGCTGAGGGTTAATGACATGAGATATGCAGTTAATAAGGTGGCTAAGAAACAGTAATCCAGCTTAATTGGCACCTCAGTACTGCTGAGAGAGAGAGAAAAACACCTGACAGTTGCACAAAAGAGAACCGTTGAGGGTTAAAATACCTGCCTCTACATCAATAATACATCACGAGGGAAGAACAGATCAACTTCTTGCCAACATTCTTCTCTGAAGCACCCAAACAAAACCAGGCTGTTTGATTATAAATTCATTTACTGTTTATGGGAATCTGCTGTTGCAAATCGGATGCTGAAATTGTCTGTATCACAGAACAGCTGTTTTTCTGAAGCAATCTACGGGCTTAAGGTATGATAAGATGCTATATAAATGCAACTTCTTTCTTTTCCCAGCCCTGATTTGTATGATTCAACAGGGTGATACTATCTTCCACTGTGCTGTCTTTTACCCTGACTTCAGAACTATTGAATGAAGCAATAGTTAGTCATCTTATGTGGCAAAAGTGAAACAGTGTAGGGGACATTATTTAAGGACACGTGATAAGAAACAGCTACACCACATAACATATTTCATCAAGAAGATGTCTGTTTCAACCACTCCCTCTAACGTGCTGCAACAACCTCCACTTTTGTAACATCAGCAAATTTCTACATAGTGTTCCCTCCATGCAAGACCAAGCCATTCATATCGTTAAAAAACAAATTGGCTGCATTGTTGAGTTGGGATAACACAACTATTGTTTTCTCATCTCAAATCTTGTCAGCCTTTTCATTGCTGTTCTATTTGTATTGTTGCCATGCCTCGTCTGACTCTCATAAACACTCAGTCTTAAGATCTACAATCACAATAAACTTTCTTCCCCAGTCATTCCATGAAGAATCAGCAATTCTGATTCCACCATCACAAACAGCTTGATAAAAACGCACAATATTGTGTCTACCCTGCATGACACATTGTGGAGCACTGGGAGAAAAGTGAATTCTCATTGAGTCACATTTAATAACAGATTCAAACATCTGGGTTATGGGTTAGGCTGCTGACTATTCAGTGTTTATTTTTTGGTCAGGAACTAATTCCACACATTATCCTGAATTTCTGTTTGATTCAGTTTGTAACAATTCCACTATTATACTTTATTTGTATTTAATTAGTCACTCTTTCCTTTGCTTTTCTCTATAAACTTCTAATTGTTCTTTATTTTCACAGGCTACTTTTCGATTTCCCCTTTGCAAGGCAGTTACAATCCAGGGTCCATTTCTTCCCTTTTGACTTGTTGTTCAACAATCTCCTTTTCTATGTTATTTTAACTATAGTAGAGAATGGGAAAGAGAAAGCACAAAAAGGCAAGTGAAAGATTTATTTGGCATGAGGGAGGTCAGAGAAAAGTCAGATCATAAGAATCAGGAAAATGTATGCAAGAAGAGTGTGACATGGTGGCTCAGTGGTTATCACTGCTCCCGCTCAGTGCCAGGGACCCAGGTTTGATTTCAGCCTTGGGTGACCATCTGTGGGGAGTTTGCACATTCTCCCCATTTCTGCATGTGTTTCTGCTGGGTGCTGTAATTTCTTCCCTCAGTCAAAAGATTTGTAGGTTAGGTGGATTGGCCATAATAAATGTGGGGAGGCTGGGTCTGGGTGGGATGCTCTTTGGAGAGTTGGTGCAAATGTGATGGGCCAAAGGGCCATTTTCTGTGCTGCAGGGATTCTGAGTGAAAGACAGAATAGCTTTATACTATCAAGTATGATAATCAATGGGAGAAAAAGATGAAACATGTCAAAAGGAGTTATTGAGCTCTGGCAAATAGCAACTTCTCTTTGTAATGAAAACAAAATTGCCATTGAGTTTCATAGAGTCAGAACTTTCCATTGATTCGTTCAATCTTTGGCTGAATGAATTAAATTGAAGTTTGGACATATTGCCTGTCAATTTTTTTCTGTTACAAATTTGTGTGTCCACATTTGTCTATGTAGACTTATCACACTAACATTATACCCTTCCGCCAAAGAGTACGCTCTAACCAACCCCACCTTCCTATAGCCATCCATTTCAATTCCCCCTCTCACCCTGGAGTGCCCATTCTGGACCTTCTCCACAAGCCAGCCACAAACTGGAGGAAGAACACCTCATCATCTGCCTCAGGAGTTTGCAACCACACAGCCTCCATCTGAAATTCACCAGTTTCCAAATCTCCCCTCCCCCACACCATCCCAGATCTAACCTTCCGACTCAGCTCTGCCCTCTTGGCCTGACCTACCTGTCCATCATCCTTCCCACCAGTGCCCTCCACACTTCCCACCGACCTATCACCATCACCACCTGCCTTCGCCCACCCATCGCCATGTCACCTACCTTTCCCCTAGCCACACCCTCTATTTCTCATCTCTCTTCCCCCTCCCCAGTCCTGAAGAAGGGTTATGCTCAAAACCTCAACTCTCTTGCTCCTCAGATGCTGCCTAACCTGTTGTGCTCTTTCCAGCATCACACTTTATCGACTCTGACTCTCCAGCATCCGCAGTACTCATTATCTTTCTATAGGGACCAAACTGAATTCTCAAAATCCATCACGTTAAAATGGACAGGTTTAACAGGGACTGGGAAATGTAATGAGATAGAAAAATGGTCTTTCATCTCGGTGACTTGGGTTCAATTCAAAACCAAACATTAGAATAAAAATCTGCTCCCTGCATGAGCTGAAAAGTCAATGAAATGCCTGGCACAGATCAGCAGCACAGCAGTGACTTGTGTTAGATATTAATTGGCACTAAAATGGCTGTTTCATCCAGACATCCAAAAATGATAATCTGGGAAGAGAGAATATTGCAGTAGAATAGGGATTAATGCTGGCTTCAAACAGGAAGGTGTTTCATTTTCCACCACTGTTATCACTAACTGTAATCTCGTTCTTCAGCAGCAGCTCAGGATTGAGTGTAACTTGCTTCTACTCTGCTTCAATAGGGTAACAGTTAGCATAATCATTTGGGTCTGATGCGTCTGATAAGTTTGATGTTTTATATCTGAAGATGCAGGTACTTTAAGAGTCAGCAAATGAATAGTTCAGGGGTCACTCCTTCCAATGCCTCAATTTTATCTCTTTACATTCCCAGTGAATTCTCCCAATATGTTCAGTGCCTTTTCAAATGCGGCCTCTCCATTTTGGTCAGTCAGAAATCAGGGTCACCCCTGCATTAGAGAGGATGTTTGACACCTTCAGGGATGCTTTGGGAACATCCCGAAAGCAATGCCACTGAACTTGTGAAAATCTCCTACTGCGAATTTTAAGAAGTTGGTGTCAGACAAACCAGCAACATATCTCCCCAGAGGAGCTGGCTTTGAGTGACTTGTGCCTTGATAATGACAAGTGGCTTGGGAGAGGTTCCTGATGTTGGGCCTTTTATGTTACCAATTAATTTAGAGGACATTGTAAAGGCAATGCTGGCAGGATGTCTCCAGTGTTTTGAAATTCCTGTTTAAGATTGCCCAAGTCCCCAAAACATACAGGTTTGTCGGAGATGCGGTTGTCTGGTAAACCACAGCTGTAGCTTTGTGTTTGAGGTCCTGGACCTGAAAAACAGTTCTTCTCAGTTGGCCAAAGTCATAGGAAACACATCAGAGATGATGACGATGAATTTTATCAGTCCTGTCTGTTTTCAGTGGGAGGAATAACTCACTGTGCAAAGAGGTTTTCTATAACACGATGGTTGTGTTCTTGTGCATTGTAGAAAAATTGCCCTTGACAAACAGCACTTAAAATATTGGTGATGTAATCGTGTTACAGCTAGCACACGTTTTAAAATTTGCGCTTAAGAAACAGTGTCCCCAATTTGACAATTGCGTTACAGTGAATTTGCATTAACGAAATGCGCATTATTGCAGAACAACCTATATCCATCTTAAATGACCTGGTCCGATCATTGCTGAACTATCTGGTCACAAACCATCTCTGATGGAACCAACCAGCAATAGGATAGTTGGCTTTATTTTTGGAACTGTGTCATTTGTAATTTCTGTGAACATACTATAGCACTAACTCTCAACTCTATCTGTTCATCATAATAAAAAAAATTCTTGCAATAAGGAACCATATGGAGTTTGTAAAACATTCATTTTGTCTACAATCTTGCCTAAGTTTTCTATGAAACTCTCTACTTGGCAAAAAACAGTGCTAAAATTCATTCATTAAAATATTATGAATTTGTGGCTGTACCTGACCTGTTATTCAGAAATACTGCCTGGTTGCTTGGCAAAAATCTCATGGGCAATCAATTGGCAAAAGATGGCCCTGAACAATTATTATTCCTTTGACAGAACTGCTGCTTCTAGCTACTCCTACCAGGGATATCACACTGTGCCATCCTCACATTTACCATAGCTCATCTGCAATCTCTCAGAGTCAAAGAGATGTACAGCACAGAAACAAACCCTTTGGTCCAACTTGTCCATGTCGACCAGCTATCCCACCTAATCTTGTGCTATTTGCCAGTACTTGTCCCATATCCCTCTCAACCCTTCCAAATCCTTTTTAAATGTTGCAATTGAACCAGCCTACACCATTCCTCCGACAGCTCATTCCATACACGCACCACTCTCAGCATGAAAATGTTGTCCCTTGCATCCCTTTTATGTCTCTCCCCTCTCACCCTAAACCTGTGCCCTCTAGTTCTGGGCTCCACCACCCGAGGGGGACATCTACTTTGTCTATTTACCCTATCCATGCCCTTCATGATTTTATAAACTTCTATGAGGTCACCCCTCAGTCTTCGACGCTCCAGGGAAAACAGCCCCAGCTTGTTCAACCTCTCCCTATAGCTCAAATCCTCCAACCCTGACAATGTCCTTGTAAACATTTTCTGAACCTTTACAAGTTTCACAACATCTTACTGATAGGAAAGAGACCAGAACTGCACACAAAATTCCAAAGGTGGCCTAACCAATGTCCTGTACAGCCACAACATGATCTCCCAACTCCTGTACTCAATGCTCTGACCAATAAAGGAAAGCATACCAAATGCCTTCTTCACTATCCTATCTACCTGCGACTCCACTTTCAAGCAGATATGAACTTGCATTCCAAGGTCTCTTTGTTCAACAACACTCCCTAGGACCTTACCATTAAGATTTGCTTTCCCAAAATGGAGCACCTCACATTTATCTAAATTAAACTCTATCTGCCACTCTTCAGCCCATTGACCCATCTGATCAAGATCCTGTTGTAATCTGAGGTAACCTTCTTCGCTGTCCAGTACACCTTCAAATTTGGTGTCATCTGCAAATTTACTAACTATACCTCTTATGTTCATATCCAAATCATTTATATAAATGATGGAAAATGGTAGACCCAACATTGATCCTTGTGGCACTCCACTGGTCACAGGCCTCTGGTCTGAAAAACAACTCTCCGCCACCCTGTCTTCCACCTTCGAGCCAGTTCCATATCCAAATGGCTAGTTCTCCCTGTATTCCATGAGATCTAACCTTGCTAACCAGCCTCCCTTGGGGAACCTTGTCGAACACCTCACTGAAGTCCATATAGATCGCGTCCACTGCTCTGCCGTCACCAATCATCTTTGTTACTTTTTCAAAAATCTCAATCAAGTTCGTGAGACATTATTTCCCACACACAATGCCATGCTGACTATCCCTAATCAGTCCTTGCCTTCCCGAATATGTATAAATCCTGTCCCTCAGGATTCCCTCCAACAAATTGCACACGGCTGACGTCTGGCTCACCGATCTATAGTTCCTTGGCTTGTTCTTACCACCCTTCTAAAATAACGGTACCACGTTCATCAACCTCCAGTCTTCTGGCACCTCACCTGTGAATATTGATGATATAAATATCTCAGCAAGAGGCCCAGCAATCACTTCCCTGGCTTCCCACAGAGTTCCAGTGTACACCTGATCAGGTCCTGCAGATTTATCTACATTCATGCGTTTCAAGACATCCAGCACTTCTTACTCTGGAATATGGCCAATTATTCAAGATGTCACCATGTATTTCCCCACATTCTATATCTTTCATGTCCTTTTCCACAGTAAACACTGATACAAAATACTCGTTTAAAATATCCCCCATCTTCTACGGTTCCACACACAGTCTACCTTGCTGATCTTTGAGGACCCCTATTTGGTCCCTAGTTATCCTTTTGTCGTTAATGCATTTGTAAAAATCTTTTGGATTCTCCTTAACTCTATTTGCCAAAGCTATCTTATGTCCCCTTTTTGTCCTCCTGATTTCCCTATTAAGTATACTCCTACTTCCTTTATACTCTTCTAGGGATTCACTCGATCTCTCCTGTCTATACTTGACATATGCTTCCTTCTTTTTCTTAACCAAACCCTCAATTTCTGTCGACATCCAGCATTCCCTATACCTACCAGCCTTCCCTTTCACCCTGACAGGAATCTACTGTCTCTGAACTCTTGTTATCACATTTCTGAAGGCTTCCCATTTTCCAGCCGTCCCTTTACCTGCGAACATCTGCCCCCAGTCAGCTTTTGAAAGTTCTTGCCTAATACCGTCAAAATTAGCCTTTCTCCAATTTAGAACTTCAACTTTTAGATCTGGTCAATCCGTTTCCATCACTATTTAAAAACTAATAGAATTATGATCGCTGGCCCCAAAGTGCTCCCCCACTGACATCTCAGTCACTTATCGTGCTTTATTTCCCAAGAGTAGGTCAAGTTTTGCACCTTCTCTAGTAGGTACATCCACATACCGAATCAGAAAATTTTCTTGTACACTCTTAACACTATGGCAGTCCCAGTCTATGTTTGGAACATTAAAATCCCCTTCCATGACCACCCTATTATTCTGACAGATTAGATTACTTAGTGTGGAACCAGGCCCTTCAGTCCAACAAGTCCACACCGACCCGCCGAAGCGCAACCCACCCAGACCCATTCCCCTATATTTACCCCTTCACCTAACACTACAGGCAATTTAGCATGGCCAGCTCACATAACCTGCACATTTTTAGATTGTGGGAGGAAACCGGAACACCCGGAGGAAACCCACACAGACACAATGAGACTGTGCAAACTCCACAGAGAGAGTTGAACCCGGGTCTCTGGCACTGTGAGGCAGCAGTGCTAACCACTGTGCCACAGTACCACCCATAGATAACTTAAATCTCCTGAAAATTTGTTTCTCAATTTCCCTCTGACTATTCGGGGGTCTGTAATACAATCCCAATAAGGTGATCATCCCTTCCTTATTACTCAGTTCAACCCAAATAACTTGCCTGGATGTATTTCTGGGAATATCCTCCCTAAGTTCAACAGTAATGCTATCAAAAACGCCACTCTCCCTCTTTTCTTGCCTCTCTTTCTGTCCTTCATGTAGCATTTGCATCCTGGAACATTAAGCTGGACAGTCCTGTCCATCCCGGAGCCATGTTTCTGTAATTGCTATGGTATCCCAGTCCCACGTTCCTAACCATGCTCTGAGTTCATCTGCCTTCCCTGTTAGGCCTCTTGCATTGAAATAAATGCAGTTTAATTTATCAGTCCTACCTTGTTCTCTGCTTTGTCCCTGCCTGTCCTCACTGTTTTAATTGCTTCTTTTCTCAGCTATACCAGTCTCAGATTGATGTCTTTCCTAACTATCTCCCTGAGTCCCATCCACCCACCTTCCTAGTTTAAATCCTCCTGAACAGCTCTAGCAAATCTCCCTGCCAGTATATTAGGCCCCTTAATTCAGGTGCGATCCATCCTTCTTGTACAAAGTATCTCCACCCCAGAAGAGATTCCAATGATCAAAAATGTGAATCCTTTTCCCATACACCAGCTCCTCAGCCATGCATTCATCTGCTCTATCCTCACTAGCTTGTAGCACTGGGAGAAATCCAGTTATTACTACCCTCAAGGACCTCCTTTTTAAATTCCTGCCTAATTTTCTATATTCTTCCTTCAGAATCTTATCCTTTTCTCTTGCTGTGTGATTGGTACCAATGTGTGCAATGATTTGGAGATGCCAGTGTTGTACTGGCGTGTACAAAGTTAAAAATCACCCAACATCAGGTTATGGTCCAACAGGCTTAATTGGAAGCACTAGCTTTCGGAATGCCGCTCCTTCATCAAGTGGTTGTCTCCCCTTTGAGAACATATTGCACTCTCTGAAACATCCTTGATCCTGGCACCAGGGAGACAACACACAATTCTGACTTTTCGCTGCTGGCCACAGAAATGTCTGTCTGTGCCTCTAACTAGAGAGTCCCTGAATGCAATTGATCGCTTGGACCCAATGTAACCCTCATTTCATTAGAGCCAGTCTTGATACCAGAAACTTGGCTGTTCATGCTACATTCCCCTTATAGTCCATCACCCTCTACTTTTTCCAAAGCAGCATACTTGTTTGAAATATGGTGAAAGCCACAGAAGACTACTGTACTACCTGCCTACCTCTCCTACATTTCTTAGAGCTAACCCATCTACCGGACTGCTTCTGTGGCTTTTCTCCCTTCCTATAACTGCCATCCGTCACACCCCTTAGCTCTTGTACATTCCTCATTGCCTCTGTCTGTTGCTTGAACTGATCCATTCTATCACATTTATTGCAGATATAATCCTCAGTAACCAGTAAACTCTACCGAAACTCTCATATCTGACAAGAAGAGCATATCACTCTACTAAAGGCTATTTTGCTCCTTCCAATCTACAGACTCAGAAAATAACACCATCTTATTGCTCTCCAAAACACTCCTCCAGGCTAACGTAAAACGTATGGCTTATATTTTTAAAATGTATTCAAGAGACAGATTCCAATAAAAACATATAAACAAGAAAGATCCCACTCTACTCACTATTGTAGATTTACAGCAAGGCCATACTTAAACCATTCACTTATCTGTCTCTGTGTTGTGACCCTTCCCAAACAGGTTCCTCCGAGATCAGTTGTGAATTTCACTGTTTGTTAGGTTTACCTAGACACACTCCAATGTCCAGTGATACATGAGTTCAAACAGCAAAGGCAGTACCTGTGCACATTCACTGCTGTGTTAGTTAACAATATAAGTTTCTTTCTCTCTCTTCCTTACAAATCATGTGCTTGCTGCTTTTGTCGGTCTTTCTCCCTTTTAAAAAAGTGTTGTTTTGACTTTTATTTTCCAAAGTACCAACACAATGCAACAGCATATAAAACAGTAATTGCTGCTCCTTGAATTCAAGGAAATTACCTCCAGCACCTAAAATACTTCAAAAAAAAACAAAAAATGACCAGCCTATTACAGCCAGAAATGTTTCCCTTCCTCCATCTTGGATTACCCAGAATGATGCAGCATTTATCTACTCCACCCTCAGTGGAGTATGTTTTGTCATGTAGTTTACATTTTTTAGATATTCTAACACAGCTCAATTCCACTTAAATGTTATTATGTTACTCATTTCTAATGTATGAATGAAAACCATGAAATAAGCAAAGTCAAATCTTCTTGCATCAGGAAGATGAATTGCTTTTGATTGACTATCTTATCCTAAAAGCGAGAGGGACACCACCAATAAAAAAAAAATGCGGTTTTCCTTCAAATGTGAAGGTCAGCTTCCAATTACATAATTGGGGTACAATTACTATTTACTTGTGAGTCAATGAAGGCTCATGAATTTCCCATCAGGTTCAACTGGAAAGAAGAGAATATTCTCACCAGAAGAAACCAAAAACAAAATCATCACACTTTTTTTTGACTTCCTTTGTGAGACCAGATGAGCTTAGGAATTATTTTTCAGTCATTATTCTGATCTAAGACAATGATTTGTGCGTGGTAAAATCCCGCAGTTGTTGAGTCTATAAAAGGGAGAGTGAAAGATAAATATTGATAGTATTAAAGAGGAACTTATCTCAATTTCTTAAAAAAAGGTGCCGTTGGATGCTTGACCCTGTCTGAGGAGGAATCTAAGACCTTCACCCAAAAGATAGTTCAGACCTTGCTCTATATTATAGAGAAACACCAATCTGAATTGTGTTTAACTACAAGCTACGTTGTTATCATAAAATGATACAGTAAAGTATAGTAAACATTTGATATGGTAAAATGTCCCAAGATTATTTACAGGAAAGTCATTAGAGAAAAAAAGTAAACACCGAGTCAAAGGAGACAGGATAAGTGAGCAAAAGCTAGGATTTAGAGCTCAGATCGTGAGAAGACCTTAAGGAGGAGAGAGAGCAGTGAAAATGCAAGGAGATTTGGGAGAAATTCCAAAGCTTAGAGTCCAGATGGCTGAAGGCATGGCCACCAGTGCCTCAAGCAAAATACTTTGAGGATTCACAGGAGACCAGAATTGAATGAACCAAAAATTTTCAGAAGGTTGCACAAAGTAACTCTTGGAAAAACTTTCAGAAACAGTAAGGCCAAGAAAAGATCTGAATACAAAAGATGAGTCAATGAGTGCTTTGAATGAACAAGCCTGGAAGTTCAGATGTCAAAGCTAAGCTGACACTTAATGTACTGTGAGGATCATCAGATTTACAATACACAGACCATTTTACTTGATTAAATTGACTTCAGTGAGAAAAACTAAGAAAAGTTTTAGTATTTTTTTCCTGTTAAGGAAAAGTACTAATGCTCCAGCAGCCATGGAATGTACATCAATCAGTAATTACCTATAATGCACTGATTTCTGAAATCGAACTGTCATTGCAATTAAAATAGGATGAGATTGGCTTTTCCCTTGTGTCAATGATTTCCTTCACTAAATTTGAAAAGAATTAACTGCAAGGTAAATATTTAGTCTCCAGCATTCAAAACGGTCTTTTGAGTCCCTTAAAACTGGGAACTATATTTAGGACACGAGCAGTGATGTGGTTTGGATAATTACCATCAGCTTTCTTGTCTGTTACTAAGTACTTTTGGTAATTGCGTAATACTTGGTAAAAAGAACTTTTGCTTCCCTGAGGGAAATGTCTCCTAGCCTCACACCCACGTTAATGACACTGAAAAATTAAGCAGCCATCCAGCCTATCAGATGGATACTGTTAAAACTAAACCCATTTTAACTCTTTGTATTATCAATCAGCTTCCTTCTAATATGCTTAATTATTTACTTCGGATTACATTCAAGTGTTACGCTTAGGAGCTAAAACTAAACAAGGACCCCTTTAGCTTTGTTCGGTTTTACTGATCACGTTTTTTTCAGTTACTTTTTCAAAATAAACTGTGAGCCTCAGGATTTCATGAGAAATTAAAAGCAATTTGTCCTATTTCATGTTCCTAGTAAAAGAAGACTTGACCATGTTTGTTTCATATTATAAATGAGCAACATAATAACATTTAATGGAAGTGAGCGACATGAAAATTTCTAAAACATATGCACAAACAATACTCCAAAGAGGGTTGACCTAGGCATAGATAAATATTGTATCTTACAGAAAGGTTGCAGATAAGCTCTAGTCAATGTGTGAAGATGGCACAGGGTGGCATACCATGACAGTATATCCTGGCAGGAGTAGCTAGAAGCAGCAGCTCACTCAAAGGAATAGAAATTATTAAAGGGCCATTTGGTTTTGGCCTGAAAGCAATGGCATCTCCATTTTGGCGATGGTGACCTCCAGTTTTGCAGACAAAACCTAAAATAGACATTGACCTCTTATGCCCAATCCTGGCAGTCAAATCAGGAATGCCTGAAAAATCTTCCAACACAATGTGGGGTATGTGAACTTTTAGGTGCCCTTTATTTGAAAGTATTGGCATCAAATGCATACTGGGGAAGAGGCGTAATGAAGGGCAATTGCTGCCTCAATCTTTCCTGTGAATCATACCATATCTAAAGTATGGATCAACTCATTGGCTTCCAATTCTAGTTCCTCAAATTCTAATTCCAAACTCATTCTCACTGAGAGAGTTTTACAATTTCTTGGTGGGATAGAGTCATAGTGTCATAGAATCATATGGCAGAGAAACAGGCCCTTCAGCCCATAATTCCTATGCCGGCCAACAAGTAACAAACTACAATAACCCCATTTACCTCCATTTGATCCACAGCCGACTGCACCCTGGCATTTTAAGTGCTCATCCAGATGCTTCCTAAATGAAATAGACTTACTTGTGGCAATCACTTCCCTTCCAATGATTCATTCTTCACCTAAGTTTGGAAACACCAGAAAGTTATTTACTTTTGATGGATGTTTTGTCAACTGCAAAACTAATTAAATCTGTTCCAAAAGTTGAAGTAGAATTTTTGTGCTTGTGAGTGAATCAGGATTAAATCGTTTCTTATCCTCAGCGAGAAAAAACACAGAACTGTCTCTTTTCTTCTGGTTTGAACAATGAAGCAGTCCATAATTTTGTAATATTTAAATACATGGAACTTAGGCTGCATATCCCTTGTGCTTTCTTCAATCTAAAATCTTGATGATTATGATTTTCATGCCAGTCCTAAGAAAAACTGCAATAGGCTGTTCTTTAACTTGCAGAGTTGTTTCAAAAACTAATACAAAGCTCAACCAGGGTATTACCATTTCACTGCTTATCTTTAAAATGAGCTCTTACAATGATAATCAGCCAATTCAAGGACTAGCGGAATTCCACACCATCTGCTTCCTCCTCAGCATAACCAACGTGACCAGGGAAAGGAGATTTCCTTCATGTTTATTGTAACATTATAAATCTATTGTTTCAAGGGCATGTTTATAAATCAATCCACAAAATCTTCACTGCTACACCTCCTTCTGCTGCAGAGACATTTTACTGGTTTTCTGCATTGCACCAAACAAACATTTGTTTTGGGATGAACTTTCCAAGCCCATTGGTGGTCAGCTAGGAATTGAGAGGCCAGGCAAAATAGCGAGGGAAGGCATTTGGAGGGGAGCTGTGTCTTCCCATGTCCAACAGTATATTGCTGATGAAGTTGGGCGGTGGGGGAAGGGGGTGTAAACATAGCAGCTTGGTTGCCCACTGGATGGCCAATCGAATTACCCAAGTGGCCAACAGAGACCACTGCCTGTCTCCACAGGATTTCACTTGCATCAGGACAGCTCACTACCAGCTGGGTTCCTAGGTGGTGGTGGGGGGGTGGGGGGAGGGGGGGGGGGGGGGGGGGAGGGGGGGAAGGGGGTGGAGCGTGGGGTGGGGAGGGGGAGGTGGGGAGTTCCTTTCTGGCCACACCTCCCCTTCCTCCCTCCCCCATGGCGATGGCCAACCTTTTGGGAATGATATTGTGTTGCTCAATGACACCTACATACCCCTGTGGCTCCCATGGCCTGACATCTACCAACTACAATGACCTGTCTTCAAGGGTGCCTGGCCATTGAGGTGGTTTCTTCCTCCTGCTACAGCCACAGGTATGGGCACCATTAGAAGTGATGTTGTTGGAGCTGCTAGGCCAGTGGTTCTTGAGGAAGTCTGTCGTCATTTTTTACTTAAATAACAGCACCACCAGCTGCTGACGACAACATGTCAGCCAGATCTTGCCACCAAAGTGGATGCGTCTACTATTTTTGGCCCTACACTTTGCTGTCAGCCACTAAATTCAGCTAATATATTTCTTCTAACCAGCACCAAGCCTCTTACTAGCTGTACATAGTTGTTGCTGTTTACCCCATTCATCATCTCCTTTTATATACTTAAGATAGGTTTCAATTTTCATTGACCAGGCCCACTGTAGTCAGCATCAAGATGTAGGAGGATAAGTCCTTGACATAGACACCTTATCTTCCAAAGCACAGTCTTCACAGAGACCACCTCATGGTGCATTTGTGATTTTTCACTGTTTTCCAGTAGCCACAATGTTTACACATGAGTGCAATTTATTTTGCTATCTTTTCTCATCTGAAATATTTTGAGAGTAACCATTTAAGTATCTGGAAGAGTCTCCCTTTTGCCTCATTTGAAAATTGTAGAAGTTGCTGTTCTTCCTCGTTATTAAAAATGAGTGTGCTGAATTTACTGAGATGGAAATCAGGTTGGAACAAACTTTGGAGTTAGTACAATTATTAAAATAAATTGATTCAAAAAAAGCACTGCAAGAAAATCTCTCACATTAAAGAACACAGTTTATGCTTTCTCTTTATTGACTGGTTGCCAAGACAATGTACAAGCCATTACAGATTAACACGGTCTTGACTACACATTGGTTTCCTTTCCTCAAAGTGATTAATAATACTCAACTTTAGCAAATTGCCAATATCATTTTCAAAATGGTCATAATGTAATGAGATGATTTTCACTTTGAATAATGATATGGAATTCACTCATTGTAGCCTTTCCTAACTTATTTAGTAGGCAACAGTTCATTGCAATATTGAACTACTGTCTGTGTAAGAGAAAAGAACAATTTCTTGGAGGCAGGGTTGTTAATTCTACCATCAGTAATTCACTTTCGGAGTTTGATAGAGATTGACTGACTGTGTTGGGATCCCAAAGGCACACAGAGTTGACAACAGTGGCAAGCTTTCTGCCCTGTGTCCGAGCTAAGTAGCTTGGCGATATAGCAGCAATATGAACCAGGTATCTCGCTGACCTAGGGGACAAAGAACAAAAAAGCAAGACAATGCAAGACAAGGGAAACTGTAAGAATTCAGGTTAACTCACATCAGTGAGCCCTGACAGTGAGTGAAGAGCCCAGAGATGTAGTCCGGTCTAGTCCACAAGCTGGGTGCATGCCCCTAAGTGCACAGTATCTTTGCTGCAGCATTACATTGATAGCTATCGGTGCAGCTGAAGGTGCAACATTGAAGTGCAAAAGCCTCCTATAAGTTGATTGAAGAAGTGCCATGTGCAATGCCAATGTCTGTGGACACAAGAATGTGTGTGGCCGGTGCTGATGGAGCATGGCATGGGACATTGGTGCCAGCTGTCTAACATGGAGATCTTTTGGAGCGAGAGATGTATTAAAGATCTTGAGGTGCAACAGGCTAACATCTTCAACTCTCATTGACCACAAAAATGCATTATAAAGTGCCTGAACAGATTGACTAAAAAAAAAGGTACTCCCTTAGCATTGCAGTGGTAGTGTCCGTATCTATGAGCCAGGAGGTTCAGGTTCAGAGGCACCAACGGGTTTGAGGTTTGGAGTCCATTTACAAGCTGATTTGTGCGCAAGTTGGAACACGTTGCAGGTCAACATAAAGGAGCAGTACAGGAAATGTTCATATATTTTATGTTGTGAAACTTGAAAGAGTTCAGAGAAGATTTACAAGGATATTGCCAGGGTTAGCAGATTTGAGCTATAGGGAGAGGTTGAATAGGCTAGGGCTGTTTTCCCTGGAGCGTCAAGGCTGAGGGGTGGCCTTAGAGGTTTATAAACTCATGAGGGGCATGGATAGGATAAATATACAAAGTCTTTTCCCTGGGGTGGGGGAGTCTAGAACTAGAGGGCATAGGTTTAGGGTGAGAGGGGACAGATACAGAAGAGACCTAAAGGGCATCGTTTTCATGCAGAAGATGGTATGTGTATGGAATGATCTGTCAGAGGAAGGTGGTGGAGGCTGGGTGCAATTGCAACATTTAAAAGGCATCTAGATGGGTATACGAGTGATGGCAGCACAGTGGCTCAGTGGTTAGCACTGCTGCCTCACAGCACCAGGGTCCCAGGTTCGATTCCAGCCTTGGGCGACTGTGGGGAGTTTGCACATTCTCCCCATGTCGGTGTGGTTTTCCTCCCACAATCCAAACGATGTGCAGATCAGGTGAGTTGGCCATGCTAAATTGCCCATAATGTTAGGGTCATCAGTCAGAGGAAAAATGGGTCTGGGTGGGTTACTCTTCAGAGGGTCGGTGTGGACTAGTTGGGCCGAAGGGCCTGTTTCCACAACGTAATCTAATCTAATCACAAAAAAAGGAAGGGTTTGGAGGGGTATGGGCCAGGTGCTGGCAGGTGGGACTAGATTGGGTTGGGATATCTGGTTGGCATGAACGAGTTGGACCGAAGAGTCTGTTTCCGTGCTGTGCAACTATGACTCTATATTGGGTCTTTAAAATTACACCCCTGCATGAGAACACATTTGCAAGTTGAAAGTTCACCAATCAGGGATGTCAATAAATAACATCTCTGAACAGGTTAATTAGAAAATATCAAAGTGCTCTTGCAGTGGTCATGTTCAGTCCTCTCTGCCCTAGAGTATGTCACAATATATCTGAACAGGTTGATTTTAATGAATACATAAATGTGAACAGTACTTTTGAAATTGCTGAGGATCTCATTGACTATAAATCAAGCTCAGTGGCAGTGTCTGTGTTGAAATTCAACATACACAAATGGTTCAAGAAAGAGGAAGTAATTCAAATAGATGGTTACTAGAGGATGAGTGTGTATATTTTGGAAGGGAAATAATTATATTGCTCAAGAATTAACAATTTAAATCACGTTATTCTTGGCACATAATGCAACCCAAACATTAATATTAAGACCATCGGTATTACACAAAAGAATTACTATTAGGATCATGAGTCAGTTAGATTATTATCCAAAGTTACAGCTTAACAATGCTTTTGCAAATGAGCAGATCTCTCCTTTTAATCTCAAAGCAAACATTTTAGCAAAATTATCAACAATTAGTAGTGCCGTCCAAGTATCTACTGGCTTTATTCATTTTTAAAAATTATTTGTTTTTCTATCCCATGTACAAACACAATCTCAGACTAGTGGTTGTAATTTCACTTGATTATTCGTTATATTTTCTGAATCATTTCCACTTTCTTTCAGGTTCTTTGGCATCAATCCTCAAGAGTTTTCAGACATCTGTCAATGCCACTCCTTATATGGATAACGAGATGCACAAAGGCACCACAGATTTCCAAATATGTGCATTTTGCCTTTTCTTCTCCAACAGCTTTGCTGAAGCCCAAAAGCAAAACACCATAGATGATAGAAATCTGAACCTAAAACAGAAGATGCTGGAACAGTCAGCAGTTCAGGCAACATCTGTGGAGATCAGAAGGTAGGATTAACAGTTCAGGTCGGTAAGGTAGCAAATTGAGAAGGGCTAGTGTTGATTCACATTCTATTATGTTACTGGCAGAATTTTTCCAGTGAGCAGAATGAACAACGGTGAGAAATTTGGACAATTATGGCAAGAATGGAAGAATGATATTTTTGACATTCAAAAAAAAAGAATTTTCCCCTTAAGGTTTTGATGACTAAATGGGAATCTCACTTGTCAGCAGCCCTATTTCCCTGCACCTGCACTTATTAATAGCTCATTTCACCTCATTTATACACATTTTGCCATTCTCCCATTTGTTCTTGTGAAATTAGATAGCGCCAGCTCCTGAGTTGAAAGTCTGAGTGGTTACCTGGTGGGTGTTGCTTGCCCATAGCTTTCCTTGGCCTCCATGTTGACCTCCATGGCAAAGTTCATGGGCAGCAACTGCCCATAACTCTTGGTCCAGCAAAATCAGTTTGGCAAAACGCCAATTTCATGGCATCAGTATGTCTGATCTCTGCACGAAACAGAAGACACTTCAACACTTCATTACTGGCCTTTGAAGCGCCAACACTTGACTTCGTAATGCTCCTGGCAGCTTATTTGACCTCCGTCCTCAGAAGAGGCCTCACCTTCATTCCCCTACGTTCCTGGACTAACGAATTCAACACGCGGCGTGAAATCGAACAATTCTTCCGCCGCCTTCGCGCCTACTTCTTCAACCAGGATTCCCGGCCACCATCTGATGACCCCTTCTCCTGCCTCCAACACACCCCATCCACCTGGACACCCCGTGCTGGCCTCTTACCCGCCTTCGATCTCTTCATAGCCAACTGCCGCCGTGACATTAACCGCCTCAACTTCTCCACTCCTCACCCACAGAATGTGCAGCCCTCCACTCCCTCCGTTCCAACCCCAACCTCACTATCAAACCGGCAGACAAGGGAGGCGTGATACTAGTTTGGCGCACCGACCTTTACACCGCTGAGGCTAAACACCAGCTTGCGGACAACTCCTCCTACTGCCCCCTTAACATGACCCCACTTCCCACCACCAAACCATCATCTCCCAGACCATCATCACCTCAGGGGATCTCCCATTCACCGCCTCTAACCTCATTGTCCCACAACCCGCACCGCCAGTTTCTACCTCCTGCCCAAAATCCACAAACCTGACTGCCCTGGCCGACCCATTGTCTCCGCCTGCTCCTGCCCCACCGAACTCATCTCTGCATACCTCGACACGGTCCTGTCCCCCTTAGTCCAAGAACTCCCCACCTACATTCAGAACACCACCCACGCTCTCCACCTCCTTCATGATTTTCACTTCCCCGGTCCCCAACGCCTTATCTTCACCATGGACATCCAGTCCCTGTACACCTCCTTCCCCCATCACAAAGGACGCAAAGCCCTCCGCTTCTTCCTTTCCCACCGTACCAACCAGTACCCTTTCACTGACACCCTCCTTCAACTGACTGAACTGGTCCTCACCCTGAACAACTTCTCTTTCCAATCCTCCCACTTCCTCCAAACCAAAGGAGTAGCCATGGGCACCCGCATGGGCCCCAGCTATGCCTGCCTCTTCATAGGATATGTGGAACAGTCCATCTTCCGCAGCTACACTGGCACCACCCCCCACCTTTTCCTCCGCTACATCGATGACTGTATCGGCCCTGCCTCGAGCTCCCACGAGGAGGTTGAACAGTTCATCCACTTTACCAACACCTTCCACCCTGACCTCAAATTTACCTGGACCATCTCAGACTCCTCCCTCCCCTTCCTAGACCTTTCCATTTCTATCTCGGGTGACCGAATCAACATGGATATTTACTATAAACCGACCGACTCCCACAGCTACCTAGACTACACCTCCTCCCACCCTGCCCCCTGTAAAAACGCCATCCCATATTCCCAATTCCTTCGTCTCCGCTGCATCTGGTCCCAGGAGGACCAGTTCCAATACCGTACAACCCAGATGGCCTTCTTCTTTAAAGACCGCAATTTCCCCCCAGACATGATCGACAATGCCCTCCACCGCATCTCCTCCACTTCCCGCTCCTCCGCCCTTGAGCCCCGGCCCTCCAACCGCCACCAGGACAGAACCCCACTCGTCCTCACCTACCACCCCACCAACCTCCATATACAGCGTATCATCCGCCGTCATTTCCACCACCTCCAAACGGACCCCAGGCATATATTTCCCTCCCCTCCCCTATCAGCGTTCCGAAAAGACCACTCCCTCCTTGACTCCCTCGTCAGGACCACACCCCCCCACCAACCCAACCTCCACTCCTGGCACTTTCCCCTGCAACCGCAAGAAATGCAAAACTTGCGCCCACACCTCCCCCCTTACTTCCCTGCAATGCCCCAAGGGATCCTTCCATATCCGCCACAAATTCACCTGCATCTCCACACACATCATTTATTGCATCCGCTGCACCCGATGTGGCCTCCTCTATATTGGGGAGACAGGCCGCCTACTTGTGGAACATTTCAGAGAACACCTCTGGGACACCCGGACCAACCAACCCAACTACCCTGTAGCCCAACACTTCAACTCCCCCTCCCACTCCACCAAGGACATGCAGGTCCTTGGACTCCTCCATCGCCAGACCATACCAACACGACGGTTGGAGGAAGAACGCCTCATCTTCCGCCTCGGAACCCTCCAACCACAAGTGATGAACTCAGATTTCTCCAGTTTCCTCATTTTCCCTCCCCCCACCTTGTCTCAGTCAAATCCCTCGAACTCAGCACCACCTTACTAACTTGCAATCTTCTTCCTGACCTCTCCGCCCCCACCCCGGCCTATTACCCTCACCTTGACCTCCTTCCACCTATTGCATTTCCAACGCCCCTCCCCCAAGTCCCTCCTCCCTACCTTTTATCTTAGCCTGCTGGACACTTTCCTCATTCCTGAAGAAAGGCTCATGCCCGAAACGTCGATTCTCCTGCTTCTTGGATGCTACCTGACTTGCTGCGCTTTTCCAGCAACACATTTTCAGCTTATTTGACAGACAGATACACACATATCTTGGGCAGTTGCACAGCTCAGCTGACCTTGCTTGCTTTCTTAGCGTGCATTCACTTTCCATTTGCAAGGATGCTCACAGCATCTCTGCTTTGTCTTTCTTTTCGGTGCAGGCAGAATCCCTGGCAGCTTGATGGTTGAGAGGACTGAACAGTCAAGATGGTGGATTGGCGATGGAAGGCACAATGTTTTGTCAATGTACTGCTTACTGCAAGTTCTTCAACTAAATAGCTATGTCTGAAATTTGAAGTGAACTAGCTTAGTCGTCATGTGAAAGGGACCTTGGCCAGAGGGTGCATTAACACTCTGTCCAGGTCAGGGTTTGATCTCAGTCTGGGATGTGGCCACAGTCAGTTAGGGATCCATGTCAGTTGATTTTGGAGTCCGGGCCACGGTTAGTGCTGCGGGTTAAGTCTGAGCAGTCCAGGGATTACAAGTCAGTTAGCCTGCAGGATGTGGAGACAGCAGTCCAGGGTTCAAGGATCATCTTCACAAGTCAGTCTGGGGGGCTGGGCCACAGGTCACCCCTGGCAATTGGAGCAGTAAATGTCAAGGGAAAGTCATCATGGTCAGTCCATGCTGTCTCTGGGAAAGCAGAAAATACAATTCTCAGGATGGGATGCATTTTGCTGTGATGCGGAGGAGAAAATAGGAGTGAAGGCAAGCAACTCCAAGTGTAAGGGTGAGCTCTCTCTTGGGGCACAACAAGGGGGTTTTATCACAAGGTACTATGACCCTGGCTTCAATGGACGGACAATGAACAGCAAGAGAGGGCTTGGCAATGCAGCAGGTCAGAGGTTGAGCAGGAAAACAGGAGATATTGATTGCCAAATAAAAAAGGTTGCATCAGAACATGAAGAGTCTGAAAACTGCTGGGGTTCACAGGGTAGACAGGCAAGAGGCTGAGAGAACACAGCAAGCCAGGCAGCACCAGGAGACTGGGAGAACACAGTAAGCCAGGCAGCACCAGGACATGCAGATAAAGGGGGTGGCGAGGCAGGGTGATGAAGTGGGGATAGGTGAAGACAGGTAGAGAGTATGACTTGGTTGGTCAATGGGAGGAATGAATCCGATTGGTTGTAGGGAGCAGTGGAAGGGATGGGTATGAGCTGGGATGGGAATTGGGGGATGGGTAGGGAGATTAACAGTTACAGAAAAAGGTACCAGGAGGTGAAGGGGTGTTAATAGAAATATTGACTTTCAGGTGGAGTCTGTAAGTCACTGTTACGAGCACGACATCTCATTTTGCACCAAATCTCGGCTGTGTAATAGGGATGGGAAAGTGGGACCAGCCCATTCATGGTGGTCAGTGCAAGTTTATTTTGTTCTATCTGAAGGTGCCGATGTATTTTCTGGTGACCGGAGACCCTGCATTCACCAGGCATCCACAGATGAATATTCAGAACACAGACTCTTATATTCAAACAGGCATTCCTTAGGTGATTCAGTTACCAGAAGACAAGGTGGGAGTGCACCTATGATAGATATAACATCCCACAATATGCAGTCAGTTCTGCTCTAACATGGTAGTTCTGTTCTTGTGCAATCCTGTTTTATCAGAAAATCGTGTAATAGCAGCACTATTTAAGCTAGTGGGGCTGGAATCACGTTAAAACCAATACACGTTTTAAACACGCTTCAGAAACAGTGTCCCCAATTCGTCAATCATGTCACAGCAAACTAGTGTTAACAAAACACGCTACAACAGAATGAGCAATAGTTCATGTTGTGTACATCTGCATGAGGTGGAATTTGAGAGATGTCAGTGTTAAGCTATTTCATGGCCCTCTTTTGAGGAAGCTTCCATGTCCTACCATTTTGTGGCACATGATAAAGCCTCATTTCTGTTTGATGTGACTGCTCGAGATTCATGTCAGGGAGGAGCTCTCATTATGATTAGCCCCATAGAGGTTCATTGCATCTGTTTCAAATGGATCCAGCAATAGCAGGTGTTACCTTCACAGTTCCCATACTGAGACAATAAAGAAGGACCGATGCGATACATAAGCCATTAGCAAACCCAGGAACAATAGATATCTCTAGCAGTTGCCTCATGGCATCAAGATGGAGACGAATAGCAGTAGAGGATCCCCTCAGGATGCAGTGGGGATTTAAGAGGCCCAGAATTTATCATCTTCACTGTCATTTCTTCCAGATGACTGAAACAGGCACAGACTGAGCACTTCCCAGGACACCAGAATGGAACCAGGTTGTCTGTTGGAGCAACACTGTTTCAAAGGACTAGGTGACTATTCCATTCTGAATGACGTCAATGTGACAGCACCACTGCATTTATGTGTAGTGGATCCACTGGGGACCTTTTGAGGATTGGGAAATTCCACACTTAAAAATGTGCCAAGGATGTAACAAAGGCAATATATGCCCAATCACACTACTTCATCTCTCTGTCCAAGGAGGAGGTCAACATTATAGTCTGGACAGTGGAATTTTCTAATTTCACTGGCATCCTGGCTGAGACTGTATATGTCGGGTCGAGAGACTTATATTGGAACACAGCTGAAGTGACAGGGACAAGTTCCACTGGATCAGTGTCCAACTCAACAGTGACTATCACCATCACATATTAGAAGACTATGTGCTTACATCCTTGATATTTCTGAAGATCCTGCCTCACCTGAAGGCCGTGACAGCAGCCAGCATTTCCACCTCTCACGGCAAAATCCAATTAGGAGGACATCTTCAAAGCCAGATGCATAACTAATGAGCTGAGGAGTGGAAAATAATTAATTCTCTACAGTGTGGAAACAGGCCCTTCAGCCCAACAAACCCACACCGACCCACTGAAGAGCATCTCACCCTATTCCTGCAACCTTACATCTCCCATGGCTAATCCACCTAGCCTGCATATCCTTATACAGTATGGGCAATTTCACATGGCTAATCGACCTAACCTGCACATCTCTGGACTGTGGGAGGAAACCGGAGCACCCAGAGAAAACTCATGCAGACATGGGGAGAACGTGTAAACCCCATACGGACAGTCACCCGAGGGTGGAATTGAACCAGGGTCCCTGGCACTGGGATGCAGTAGTGCTAACCACCGTGTCTCCCTACATGAGAATTGCATGAGAAAATTCACCGTGGCCTGTGGCAGGAAACCGTCCATAAAACTCCCCAAAAATACGAAAAGGTTTAGTCCAATAGAACTTAACGTATCAAGAGAATACTAGACACAGCATTTTGAACAAAGCAACGAGAGAGTATGGACAACATTACACAATTCTTTGTCATCTTTTCAGTGGTCTAGCAGGAAATATAATGTAACAATAGTTTCATACTTACCAACAATTTTTTTCTTATATAATATCCTTCAGAGTAACACGGACTAATCTGTAGATTATTTGTCACTGCTCAGGTTTAATCATATTTGTGACCTTGAAATGTTTCTTTATGTAGGAAGATGATTTGTTCTTGGAAAAGATACATGTGACACTGGTTAATGTCATGCTAAAGTTTCGCTATGTGTTGGATAGCAAAAGTAAACAATAGAATTGAGAGAGAAACACTCTTAAGGACATAAAATCTAAAGCAGGTGTAGACCTTGTGACCCTGTGAGATTATCCACCATTCAACAAGATCAAGTTTAACCTCAATTGACCACAATTCCAATTTCCTGCCTGATTGCTTGATTACATTCTTCTGAACTTCAGAGATTCTGTGCCCAGTCTATTCACCTCTCATTAATGTTATGCCAGGCATTAAGATGAAAGATTGAAGTAGTCTCCAATGCAAATTGGTCCTTATTTCAATAAAGAGAACAAAATTGTGCACAGTACTCCCAGGGGATTTGCTAAAAGTCTTCCCTTGCTGCCAAACCACCTTGCCTATTCCCTCATGAAACCACCCCCCTCTACATCCTGCTATCCCATGATGAGTTGGGATCCAGTAAGGGTACCAGGCCTTGGGTGGGTGTCATTCCTGATGCAACAGGCTTCAACAAACCAACCCCTCCCCCACACCTCCAGGTCCTTGATCCAGGTTAAGAGCCAGCAGCTGCTCAGTTTAGTGATTGAATAGCACTTAATACAATGGACTTTATCTAAAAGTAGTGAGTGGGGCTCTGGCTTGCTCTCCAGCTGACAGGCAAGACTTTCACTTCTGCTTTCTACCACCCCCTGGTGGGCTGCCCATACTGGCAGAAGTTACTATGAAGGACTCTCCTTCTCAACTTTTCCCTTTGCCGAGCAGGTGAAGCCACAACCAACCAGTCATTTCTCTCTAATGAGCGAGCAGTGCCATGGTCCACCAGGACAATGGTGACTTTACCTTTATTTCCTGGTGCACTCTGTCCTCCCTACAACCCAAGCTATTCAGTTTGCCATGACCTGGGTCCCTGCATTGTTCAAGTAAGTTCATTCTTTCCAGTGTCCCATAAGTTCAAACCTATCAACCTTTGAGCTAGAACTTTTTAAATAAATAAAAAAACACCTTTTTGGGCATGGTGGGTCACACCTCTGGGGTAGGTGGAGTATGAACACAGACATTCTGTCCCAGATCTAGCAACACTACCATGCACCATAGCCTTAGCTCTTTTTTGTTACCATGTCATAGCACACTTGTGGAGACTTAACCCAGGCCTCTAGCAAAGAGGTTGGGACACTATCACAATACCACAAAGGCCCTCAAGAACCACAATTTTTTTTATTATAAGATAAATCCACCATCAAAATCATCAATTATCTTACTACTCATTCTTATTATTTTACAAAACCACCACCCAATTAACCAATCCCCAAATTAATCAAATTACAAGCTGTGTCCACCATGGGTGGTTCCACAATAAGAGAAATTAGAAGGGTGGGGTGGAATCAACAAAGGGGACTAAATCAAAATGGAAGTGAAGGTAAATAATGCATCCTCACCCACCTTTTTTGAAAAGGCTTGAGAGTGTTGCTGAACACTATCTGCTCCTTCTCCAAGGACACCCAGATATGGACATAGTCATGGAAGAAAGGCAAGCAGTCGGGAATTATGACCCCTCCTCCACAATGCCTTGCTCTTTATGGTCACCAGATCACTCAATTACCCAATCACCCAATTAACAAATGACAAGCAATGGCCACCAAGGCCATTTGAACAACACAAATCAAGAAAAGAGGACTCCATCAAATTAGAGTTGGTGAAAAACTGAAGCAGCACAAGCTCTTGTGGTGCCCAACTATCCTTAAAAGCCCAGCTCTTCTTGTTTCAATACTCAAGACCTACTGTCACATTGTCCAATTAACTAACGAAACAAGTAACAAAGAACAAGCAAGGGCCATCAGGGCAGTGCATTAACAACAAAAATCAAGAAAAGCTAGGAATAGCAGAAGCAGCCAAATCAAAATGGAATTAATGCAGGAAGAAATGCACCCCAGCTCCCACCCTGACCACCTCTCCCTAAATGTTCCAAATCTGGCTTCTGACATTTTTTGTTCAGAGATGTTATTACACATCTCTGGAGCTGGGACTTGAACAAGGCCTCCGGCTCCAAAGTTCAATGAGCAGAAACTGCTCTGAATCAACTCAGGGGCTGTCCTGTTTGAGCCTTAAAGGGACCTGAATTCCTAATTCTGACACTTACGACAACAATGACTACTCATTCCTAGGCTGATGCCTTCTTTGAAGCTAGACACTTGCCAATCAGTCAGCACGGTTTCCAGGTGGTGAACTCTTATTTCCAAAAATGCCTTCCACACCCTGAAGGTCAAACACAATGACAGTCAGAGAAGCTGAACCTCCAGGATTCCTGACCGTAATTACTCCCTTGACTCCATCTTCACTCCTAGTAATCATCAGGGCTATTATGCCAGTTAGGAATGGAAGAACACGTGCAAGTAATTAGAATGTTGATTAAAAATGATATCCTGGAACTCAAGCATTAAAAAAGTCAAAACCTTACCACATGTATTTTTGTGTAGGATTGTAATGAATACTGTAGGGGGTAAAATAGCATTGGATATTATGAAAAAGCAAAGTGAATCATTTAAGTTGGAAGTAGGAGAATGTTAGCTAAATGAGAAACATGTTGAAAATGATGAAAGAGTTTAATCTGTGTGGTCATTGTTCATGAAGATACTTCTTAAGTATTGCCTCAGGGATTCAGTCATTCCATTAAGGACAGTAACTGTAATGGTTGAAAACATACATTGAGTTTATGACATCATCATAATCGCCAAATCATGACAACAACATTTTTTTGAAATGAGTAATAAAGGTACTTCGGGCTAACAGCAATCATTTTACAGGCTGACAATGGAAAAGCAAATTACACTGTTTAGAGACTCTGTAGCAATCCAGTTGCCAGACATTTGCTTCTGTAAAGTATATCTTCAATTTTCTACATGAAGAAATGCAGAGTTCTCAGAAAACTGTAAAACTGGAGGAGATTTAGGGACAGAGATGAGAGAAGGGATGTAAACATGCATGAGAATTTTAAATTGGAAGCATTTCAGTTCATCTGTCAGATCATTACTCATGCCGGTAATAGAAGTTAAGTTGCAACATGAACTTGTAATAAACTGTTGATTTTTTGGATGAATAAGAGATTTCTCAGGCTGTATAACTTGACATTACAGCCTGTCAATAATTTAGAACAATCTGCTAGTTAAGAAATAGGTTAGTTGTGCTCTGGTTTGTGCATGGTTTGTGAGGAGAAATTAATGTAGAAATATTATTCTATTTACAGAATCATAAGAGTTTACACCAGAGGAGAGGACAAACCTGTTAAAGATCTTTTGATCTTATTCCCTTGCCTTTATCTCACCCTTTTTTTCATGTACTTATCCACTTTTTAGTTTAAAAACTATTATGAGATTAATTTCTATCATTATTCTGACATTTAGGTCATTCTATGTCCTAAAAAAGGTTCAGTTTAACTGTTTAACCTCTTTGATAGCAGCACACCAAAATAACATGTAAAACTGTAACTGATCGGGCTACTCAACTTTCTGACTATCTTTCAGCAATAACAACTTACATTTTTATAGCATCTTTAATGCATTAAAACTTCCAAAGGCTCTTCACTATAGCATTATAAAACAAAATACGACACAGACCTAAATAGACAACAGGTCAGGTGACCAAAATTGCAGTCAAAGAGGCAAATTTCTTTGAATGCTTTGGAAACTGGGTAGAGAGGTGAAGAGGTGCAGAGAAGGAATTCCAGAGCCAAAGGCCTGGACAACTGAAGGTCTGGCCATTAATGGAGGAGCCATTAAAATTAAAGGCACTTAATAGAGTGCAAATACCTCAGAGGGTTTACAGGAGGAGTTTACAGGAATAATGAGAGTGGAGGCTATAAAGGGATTTGGAGACAATGGTGAGAATTTTAAAATCAACTTGTTGCTTCATTGGAAACCAAAATAGTCAAGGAATACAGGGCTGATAGAGGAGTGGGACTTGAGTTAAGATGTGGACAACAAAATTTTGGATGAACTTGATATTTACAGAAAATAGAATGGAGAAAACTAATGAAATGTATTGGTTTAGCCAAGTCTACATTCATGAAGGCTTGAATGGAATTTTGACAGCAGCTCAGCTGATGTAGTAGCAAAGTTGGGTGATGCTATTAACAGTGGAAATGGCTGGTTTTAGTGCTGCTGTGAACACAGGGTTGAAAGTCACCTCAGGGTCAAATGTAACACTAAGGTTGCAAACAAACTGGGTTAATCACATACTGTTGCCAGGGAGAGGGATGACATCAGTAGCCATGGAATGGAATTTGAAATGGGGACTAGAAGTAGCTTGATCTTCCCACTGTTTAATTGGAGTAAATTTCTGTTCTTTGAGTATTGGACAAGAAGTCTGATTTTGATTATTTATCAATAGTAGAAGTGGCAAGAGAGCTGACTGTGTGATCCAGCTATTTTATACGTTTGACACATAAAATTCTTCTCTGCTTTCTCCTTGTTCCTTTTGCGATAATTGTAGATTTATTGACTGACTAACTAACCAATGGAAACAGTTTTCCCATTTTGTTTATTTATTTATGTATCAAAATCTGCAAATTTGTGAACACTTCTCCCAGAACCACTTTTGTCCTTCTCTATGTTCCAGTTAAGAAAACCTTGTTTTCCCCAATGAGACCACACAATTGAAACTTTTTGTCCAAGGGAATTTTTCACGATTCTGTTCTGAGCTCATCTTCACTGTCTTGATCTCATTCACAAAGTGGAACTTTCAAAGGTAAGGACAATGTTCTGTCACCTGGTCACAACTTTGTGTTTAGCATTTTCTCTCCTCTTGTGCCCAGTGTCCTTACTTGTGAAACTAGGATGCCCTATATACAGATATTTACGAGCTTGACGTCCTATTTTTAAATATGTGTAGCTAAACCCCTAGATTTACAACCCTTACTCATTCAACTACAGGACCAATTGGTCTGTTTATCTTTAACACTGGTTATTTGGCAACAGTTTCATTGACAGTTGCATCTGCCATATTATTAAAAGATACATTGAGGGAATTCATCTTGAGCTGGTGAGTGCTATCAAAATGACATGTAGGAGCTGGGTTTATGTTTATACTATTAACAAACAGCAATGTCATCCCAACGGCTTTGTGGTTATTATTGCCCCGAGACTCCAGTTGAGGAATGACTCAGTTCCTTTAATGATTATGTAAGATTTTCCAACAGATTTTGATGTTCATGAGTATAGTTGGCAAGAATTGCTAGCTATCAAGTCTGCACTAGTTGCTAGATTGATTTAAACTGCAATGAATGATTCCCGTGGACCATAAACAACTTGCACAAAATCTACACTGAACACGAAATAGCCGTTTATTTAAAGTAACAATTGGAATGCATCAGTTGGAGAAATAATGATAATCAGAGATATGTAATGTGTATTCAGTATTATTAACCTGATGAACGGCTTCAGAAAAAAGATCAGTTATTCCTACAATTATCATTCCAACTATTAGGGCCTTTGTGCTCAATAATGCAAATAGTCTTTCATAGTCATAAACTCCACATCATTTGGAAATTAGAATCAACAAATCTTCTGCAATGAATGTCTATTTCCTGTCCCTTAAAGGAAAAAACACAAAGATGTATGTGAATTCTCACCAATGGAGGGATCCTGAAAGCACACTGACATATTTGTAGATGGCCACTTGAGGTGTTGATGGGGAGCAGTGAGGCAAAACAGGATGGTCATGACTGCATCCTCAGCATAGGAGATCTCCTGAATCTGAGTAGAAAGATAGTGATCATAAGTTTGAAAAGGTATGCATTTACCAAGCAAGCATGGTATAAATATGCTCACCAAAATATGTCGTCAGAATGTATTACCTCGACACAGTTCATCCACATGCAATCTTTCAAGACTTGGAATGGTTAATGTGTGAGGACATACAGCAGCTCTGCATCTGTCATATCAAGCTATTGACACACTAAAATGGTCACATTGCAAATCTAACCAACGCAAGGCACATGGGACTACATGGGCTTCATTAACGTCCCTCATCTTGAAAAATCCAGTGGTGCTACAATTTAGCAGCAGTGCCACCTAACTGTTGCTGTTCAGTGAGTAAGGAGAATGCCAATGTGAATGACTTGTTGGTTAGATCAGCCATTTACTTGGCAAGCCTTTGGGTAGTGAGTTGACAAATGCTCTGTAGGACTCTTATGCAAGCCTGCAAAGAAGCATAGATCAAGATCTCTGTTGGCAAAGCCACTTCTGCCTAATAGAACTTACAAGCCAAGAACTGGTCAGGCAAGTTCTGAGAAAAGGTTCAAGAACAAACGGTCAATGTAAAGATCGAGGTTTACAAAATTATGAGGGGCATGGATGGGGTAAATAGGCAAAGTCTTTTCCCTGGGGTCAGGGAGTCCAGAACTAGAGGGCGTAGGTTTAGGGTGAGAGGGGAAAGATATAAAAGAGACCAATGGGGCAACTTTTTCACACATAGGGTGGTACATGTATGAAATGAGCTGCCAGAGGAAGTAGTGGAGGCTGGTACAATTGCAACATTTAAAAGGCATTTGGATGGGTATATGAATCAGAAGGGTTTGGATGGATATGGCCGGGTGCTGGCAGGTGGGACTAGATTGGGTTGGGATCTCTGGTTGGCATGGACATGTTGGACCAAAGGGTCTATTTCCATGCTGTACATCTCTATGACTCTATGACTCTATTTCAATATTACCTCTCATATTGATATCTGTGTCTTCCATCAACATGTTGAAGCATATGGTTTGTTTTGTTTGTATAGAACTCAATTAGAAATTCAACACTCTAGTTAACTCCGGAGTTTCTTTTCTCTTATACTGGCTTAACTATGCACTCTCAGTGACATCACAATGTCAAATATGTAGCACAACTCAGCAAACATCTTTTAATTTATCGCTCTTCTTGAAGTGAATATATTTTATTTTCACTCACAGAATTTAAACACTGCACCTTATGTCCAAAGCACACATCGCCTTCTCAGTCTCTCTTACGTGACCCATGCAGACATGTGAATTAGGAATAGGAGTAGGCCACTTGGCTCCTCAAACTAACTCCACTATATAATTACATCACGGCTGATGTGGTCATGACATGTTCCCACGTACCTCTGTTATGACATGGGGTAAACCCTCCTGCTTAATTTAAAACCAGCAACATCAAAAGGATTTATCCCGTGCAAAAATTCGAGTGGCCAAGCACAATCTAAAGTAAAAATTAACAACTTTATTTCTTAAAATAGAACAGAGAATAATTAACTAACAACTATTCACAAGTCTTTACACTAACCTATCTTTTACCTTACATTCTATAATACTAATCTGATAAGGGTGGCATGGTAGCTCAGTGGTTAGCACTGCTGCCTCATAGCACCAGGGTCCAAGGTTTGATTCTAGCTTTGGGTGACTGTCTGTGTGGAGTTTGCACATTCTCCCTGTGGCTGTGTGGGCTTCCTTGTGCAGCCCAGGTGAGTTGGCCATGCTAAATTGCCCATAGTCTTAGGTGCGTTAGTCAGAGGGAAAATGGGTCTGGGTGGGTCACTCTTTGGAGGGTCGGGTTGGGCTGAAGGGCCTGTTTCCACATTGTAGGGAATCTAATCTATAAAACTGCCAATTAAGATTTACAAAACAAAGCTTCTTATCTCAAAACCAGCCAGCTTTCAGTTCCTCAATTTGGATCTTCCTGTGTCTTCTTTTCTTCTTCCTAGGGATTTCTGCTTCACAGGTTACTGATCAATGTATTTCTAAGAGAGCTATTTTTCAGGCAGTCTTTTACATGCTGGTAGCTTGGCAGTTCTCCTCTCAACTGTTAAATGCGTTCCCTATCTTATATCCCAGAGCATTGGATTGTGTCATTGGCCTTTAAGAATGTCAATATACACAATTCAAACTTGATTGGAATTTGGTATTTTCCGGGGTATCATTTAAACAGATTGGCCTAATTCGAATTTGTTGTTTCCAGGCAACCAGCTACTCCAGTAGCTGGTGCACATGTTACATTGTGTCTTATTGAGAATGCTTAATGCTGTGACTGCTAGCTTTTAACTCTCTTAAATGATATAGTTCACCCACACCTTCATAACACCCCCATTAATCCAAACCCCTTGCTATCCACTTCTGCCTTAAAAAATTCAATGATTCAACCTTCACCATCTATTGAGACTGAGAGTTCTAAAGATGTATGACCCTGTGGGAGAAAATATTTCTCCCTAACTCTGTCTTAAATGAGCACTCCCTTATTTTTAGACAAATGCATTGGAAATGGTGAAGAGGCGATTTACTGGACTAATACCTGAAGTGACAGGTCTCCTTTTGAGGAAAGATTGGACACGCTGGGCTTTTATTTGAAGAGTGACCTCTAATTCAAGGTTACACCATAAGAGGAGTAATCCACTCCAAATCTAGCCTGGGAGCACCTGTCTGGATCTTAAGTGTTTCAATCAAACAACCTCTTAGTCTTCTAAACTCCACTAGATACAAGCCTAGCATGCCCAACCTTTCCTCAGGATATCTGTCATTATGGACTAAGAGGAAAGGTTTCTTCATGCAAAGGGTATTGAATCTTTAGGTTGAGACTGACAGAATTCTCAGGAATTAGGGGATACAGGGACTAGATGGGAAAATGAAGTTCAAGTAAGAGATCAGCCATGATCATATCGAACACAATATGAGACTTGACTAAGTTCACTTCCTGCTCCTAATCCTCGCGTTTTATTAATGTTGTTCATAGAGTCATAGAGATGTACAGCTTGGAAACAGACCCTTTGGTCCAACCCATCCATGCCGACCAGATATCCCAACCCAATCTAGTCCCACCTGCCAGCACCTGGCCCATATCCCTCCAAACCCTTCCTATTCATATACCCATCCAAATGCCTTTTAAATGTTACAATTGTACCAGCCTCCACCACTTCATTTGTTACCTCACTGCAAAAAGGAAAATAAAAATAAAATAAATAAAAACTCAGGCTTCATAGATTTGTATTTTATCGTCTACAAAAGGTCACAAAGGTCACCAACCTTAGGTCACCAAAGTCACCTATTTGCTTCCTCTAAGAAAAAGAACCGGCCTACACCCCTGTATAGGCAGAGGAAAAACGTAGTGATTGGAATGAGGGTGGCTCTCATTCAGCAAGGGTTCCCTGATTGGGAACCAATCAGGGAGTCCTGGCTGACAGATAGGAATGGGAGTCTCAGAGATTCTCCTCACTCTAGGGACTGGCTCTGAGCTAACTGGTCAGAGCTTGTTTACTGCGCAAATTTAAATAAAGGGTGACTTGGTGACGGGATACCGGCCTCGGTGAGTTATTTCACTTCCAGGCCAATTTTGTTTCAATTCTTCATTAAGGTCATAGGATATTAGCATTAATGGTAAAGTATGAATTTATTGCTCAATCTTCCAAGGTGTGGGAGGACCTTCTTGATCAGGGTAGCCCTGGTTGTGAATTTATTCTGAAAATGTTGCCATGTTGGGGGATTAGAGAATTTGGCCCAGAGGGAATGAAGGAATGGCAATATATTTATTTCAAGTCAGGGTGCGATGTGACTTGAAGGGCATAGCGTAGTCAAGGTCCTATATCCCTTGTCCCTCTTGGTAGTAAAACCATGGATTTCAAAGGCACAACTGAAAAAAAACCTTGTTGAATTGTTGCAGTGTGTCTTGTGAATGGTACACACTGCTCAAGAGTGTGGTGCTGGAAAAGCACAGCTGGTCAGGCAGCATCTGAGGAGCAGGAGAGTCGACGTTTCGGACATAAGCACTTTATAAGCCTGATGAAGGGCTTTTGCCCGAAACGTCGACTCTACTGTTTCTCAGATGCTGCCTGACCAGCTGTGCTTTTCCAGCACCACATTCTCGACTCTAATCTCCAGCATCTGCAGAGTTCACTTTCTCCTGGTACACATTGCTGTCAATGTGAATGATGATGGAGGGAATGTATATAATGTGAGTCAGAGCATTTAACATAACACAGTAATCAAAGTTTTTAACATAAATAGTTTATTTTGCTTGAATACATCATTAAAATATCATTAAAATTAATAGATTTTACCCAAGACATGGGATTGATGATTTCTTCTCTCCTAGAATGATGACTATGAACTACCAAAAATTTATTAATTCTGGTGAATTGAAACCTTTAATCAGGATCAATACATATGAAGGAAGTAGATTAAGAGTTTTGCAGTTATTAATGAATGTATTTGATTTACATGGGAGGCTCTTTTGACATTCAAATCGGCTTATGGCAATGTTGCTTTTTATAGAACAATACAATTTTTGACAGTGAAAAACAGGACTCTTACTTTGAGACTGGAGTGTAGGCTTCTTTGGAATTGGATCATTACAAACTCCCAGCTGTGCTAACTCATGTGAAAGTTAAATGTGTACTATTTCTTTACGTTTTAACTGGCAAGCCAAAATTTACATCATCATGACTGGATGGTGGTGTGAGATAGGATTAAGATCAGATTGACTCAAACAATTCAGTTTACTGGTGTAAACACAGCAGTCAGATGTCAATGCAGCATTGCCAACAACTGATGTTAATTTAAAAGAACTGTAGCAAAATACTGTGAGTTTACTGTGAGATATGATTCATGAGGCATGTGACGGATTCAATAACTCAGGGTTTGTTATTAGTATCAAGAAGACAACGTCTATGTTTGAGATGTGGATAGACCATGGGATATCAACGAGAAGGATAAGACAATGGATCAAAGTTCAGAAAGGTGATGTCGTGGAAAGAAGATTCTTTACTGAAAAGATTTGTTCTGCTGGGGTGGCATGATGGCTTAGTGGTTAGCAGTGCTGCCTTACAGCACCAGAGACTCCGGCTCAATTCCACTCCCACATGACTGTTGCTGTGGAATTTGCATATTCCCCCCACATCTGCATGGGCTTCCTTTGGGTGCTCCAGTTTCCTACCACCTTCCAAAGGTGTGCAGGTTAGGTGGATCGGTCAATGAAATGCAGGGATAGGGTAGTGGGCTGGGTCTGCGTGAGCTGCTCTTTGGAGGATTGGTGTGAACTCGATGGGTTGAATGGCCTGCTTCCATAGTATAGGGATTCTATGATTGAGACCCCTCTGAAATATGGCAGCCCTTCCTCTGTGATACAATTAGAGGGTCAAGCTGGTATATGCTCAAACCTCTGGAATGGAGCTTGAAGTCACAACCTACTCACTCAGAAAACAGTACCATCACTCAACACTGAAGTCCTGTCCCTAAAACAATGAGAAAATTCCAAAAAAAGGGCTAAACTTTGTACTTGCATTAATATTCCAACTCATCTTCTTTTCCTGCCACTTCCAGTTCTCCTCTTGTCCAGTTGCACTCCAGAGAATTGAACATGCTCATTTAGGTGCTTGGTCCAATCAGGGGGGGGTGGGGACCTGAGTCCTTGCAGTTCAGAGATTCGGGCATGGTTGGTCCTGGGAGTTCACTAAAGATTCCCAGGGGGCTTTTCAGGGGCAACCCATGGAATCCTTTGGCAATTATCAACTGAAATTACGGAATGGGATTCATTTACTGGGTCGCTGAGGGAATAACATAAGTAAAAGGCAGCAATTCTAGGTAAAAGAGTGGGACCTCAGAGAGGAGAGGAACGGAGCTCTGGGAGGAGGGATTCTCCCATGTCCCAGGAACACCTCAATTGAGATTGGGATCCCTCGTACACTTCTCACCTTGCCTTTGATTATGAGCAACTATGGCTACAGCAACTGATTGTAGGACCATGCACCTATCAGACAGACTCTGAATGTGTTGAACGTGGCTCTCCACTGCATCGTCAGATGCCAGAGACTGGGGCATTTCTTCCACAACCACCCGATCATGTGTGTGTACTGGACGACTGTGCTCCCAAGTATGATCTAGATCGAGACCCCACTCAGCTGGAAGTCTCTGAGCTGGTGGAAGGTGCGCGTGAAAAGTTTTGCGGGTGCACCCTTAGAGAGTTTAGTGTCTTCTTCCTCAGAAGTGTGGGTGGAGATGGAGATGGAATCTAATGGCACTGACTTTTTCTTAGTGGAGGTTCACTGAGTGCTACAGGTGTTTGCCTAATGAGAAGAGAAGAAATGAGTTGTCTCAGAGGGATAAAGGATTGTCTGGGTGAGGAATGAGTTTGCACTGGTGTTAATGTGAGGGCAGCGCAGTACAGTAAAATTAAGCTTATTGGGATTATTGGCCATTGAGGCCTCCCATTTTGACAGGAGCCTCTCTGTTTTCTGACTAATTCTAGCAATTTGTCCCTGTAAAAGGTGAAGAGTAATGGCTGCTTTACCCTGATCACCGTCGTGTTTCTCTCAACCTGGCTTTGCTTAGTCTTTCATGGGAAATGGCCACCACAGTCTTGGTCAGCAATCATTGCTCATTCCTAACTGCTTGTGAAATGGATGGCTTGCTGGGGCCATTTCAGAGCACAGTTAAGAGGTCATTTACATTGTTGTTGATCTGGAGTTACAGGTAGGCTCGACCAGTTAAAAACAGTATATTTCCTACTTGGGCTTTTTACCAACAATCAATGATCGTCATCATGGTCACCATTACTTAGACTAGCTTTTCAATTCCAGGTTTTATAGATTGAATTTAAATTCCACGAGCAGCCAGAGTGGGATATGAATTTGCATTCCCAGAACATTATAGTCCAGGCCGCTGGATTACAAGTTCAGTGATATTGTTATTATGCCACCATCCTCCCTATTCTTCCTGCAATGAAGCAAAGGGAGGGAGTGCATGTGATGCAAGTGGATGGAAGAACTATTAGTGTAGGAAGTGCAGAGGGCAAAAAAAGGTTTGTAGTTTGTGTGGTTGAGATGTTTAAGACCTATTGAATGGACTTCAATGATTGATTGATTTGATTTATTGTTACGTGTTCCTAAGTCCAGTGAAAAGTTTTGTTTGCAAGCAGTACAGGCAGATCATTGTAAGCAAGGACATACAGATCATCATGCAGGTGTTAGAGAGAATGTGCTCATGATCATTGGTGAGATGAGTGTGCAGTTGCAAAGTTAGAGGGCGTGAGGCACCCTATGAGGGTGCGGGAGCAGAAAGAAAATGATGGCTCCTACCATGGGCTGAGTGCAGAAGATCATTGATCACTGCCACTGCTGGGCATCCCACTTCATTCTGGTTACTGTTTGGGTCCCTGCTTGGACTGTGGCCTCCTGCAGAGTCAGATGGAAAAGGGAGCACTATTCTCTCTCCCACCTCATCCACAAAGACTTCCAGAGCCATGTCATTGAATCCCTACAGTGCGGAAGCAGGCCATTCAGCCCATCAAGACCACACCATCCCTCTGAAGACCATCCTACCCAGAGCCAGCCCCTACCCTCTAACTCTGCATTTCCCATGAAGGATCCATCTAACGTGCACATCCCTAAACACTATGGGCAATTTAGCATGGCCAATCCACCTAACCTACGCATCTTTGGACTGTGGAAAGAAACCACCAAGCCCAAAAGAAATCCAAGCAGCTACAGGGACAATGTGCAAACTCCACACAGACAGTCACCCAAGACCGGAATCGAACCTGGGTCCTTGGCGCTGTGAGGCAGCAATGCTAAACACTGTGTCACCGCACTGCCACTGTCTGCAAAGTGGAAGTGAGTTTTCACTGCAAGTGCCACACAGCACCACAGAATAAGGGACTGTTCTTGTCGTGCAGTGTCTGAAGTGGGGTGCAGCTGAGTGTTACATATGGTGCCAGTCCCAGGAATGACAGGAAGCCCTGGCAGGGGTCGAGGTGTCTGTCTTAGCTGCTGCACGAGAGAGCACAGTTCCATACTAAATGAGTTGAAGAGCAGAAGGCTGTGTGAGAAAAGTTGTTTGTAGACAGGGTGGACAGGGTACCATGAACCTCACTAGACAAAACACTTAATCTGAAAATGGAAAGATTCTGCCCTCAGACTTCAATAACACTGAAGGAAATATTTGACCCATTGCACCTGTACAGCTCTCAGAGAGAGCCATTGACTTAATCACAATTCCCTTCCCTTTTCCTATACCCTTTAAATTACTGCATCTTTTCCAAATATTAATCCAATTATCGTTTGAAATCTATTTTGATTCTGCTATTTCTCTCCTGGCTTTCCATGACCTAACCACTTTCTGAATAAATAAACAAATTCTCTTAACCACACCCTTTGCTCTGTTGGCAGTGGTCCTAAATTTATGCTTTCATCTTACTGACTCAGTGACCAAAAGAAAATAAGTTTTCCTGATGTGTTTGACATAATTTGGAACACCTCATCAGATTCTTTCTCATCTTTCTTTGTTTTCATAAGAAGTGCAGCCAGTTTTTCTCGTCTTATTTTCTCACTGAATAGAGCCTTCCGGTTTTCTTTATTTGGTTGAAGTTCCTAAAGTTCAACACAGCAGAAGCCAGAAAATGATTCCCTCAATCTTAAAAACAGCAAGACTTAAAAGTGTTATTAACAGCTTTGAAGAGTTACAGAGTGATTTCAGGGCACGTTATGGACCGAGAAGATACATAGACATTTAGTGGATCTGTGTGCTCACTCAGTCTCAACTTGTGCAAAAGGTCCATTATTCTCAAAAGTTAATAGATTTCATGATGTTTCAAGTTTTCTCATTTCATTCATGTTGAATGAATGATGACATTTTTAAAAGATTTTAATATTTATTCACTCTATATTGACTCCATTTATATGAGAAAGAATAGTATCACAAAAGGACTTAAAGTAGATGACTGAAATTGGACAATTAATTTAATTAACCATGAAAAATGGGAGAAAGAAATGAAGGAATGGCCTTGGCTCTGCGGCTTAGTTCAGTTTGATCCAAATCCAGCCAAGTACCATAGAATCCAAATAAAATTTGAGCTGCTAACACTCTTACTCTCTAATCCAGCTCAATGACTAAGTGAAAACTTGATTCAGCTCCAAGTTTCCATCTTATGACTGTAAACAAATTCAAATTTACCCAAGCATGCTGAACTGACTGGGTACTGATAAGTTCAGGTTTCCAAACAAGTTTTGTTCCCAACCTTACAAAGGAGATTCAACTTTGAGGAAACAAATCAGGTTGTACTGCAGATAGCTTAAGACTGCAGCATATTGAACTAAATTGATTTTCATTTGTCACAAAGATTTGTCGAATAAAATCTGTGAGGGCCAGAAATTAATGAATGCAAACTGTTCCAGTCTTTTGATGCTTGAGCTTTGAACATATTTATGGTTATCCATCTGTACTAGGTGCACAAAGAAGATTTTAAGTTGCATTTGAGATATTCAAGCAGGAGGCTGGGAGGTATTGCTACCCTCAGTCACAGTACATCACCCGGCCAACAATATATCCAGTTATGTGGCAATCTGTTGGTCAACAGTGTCAAAAAACCCATTGAGGGGCAGTGGAAGAATTACCAGGATGACAAAGTTATTGTACAGAATCTACAGTTATTTTATACTCTTTGTCATTGGAACATAGTACTTGCAATCAAAAAACACTATACCTTCACGATCATCAATCTTTTGAATATTTTTCTAACCAATGCCTCATTACAAGTTTTGTTCTGGGCACTTAATATCACATATTTCTTCTTCACTGAAGCCAACGTCAATGGCTTCTCCACTCTATGCCTGTTCTGAGTTGTTGAAGAATCAAATGCACAGTGAGGTGAGTTGAGTGAAGTAAATCCAGTGACAGGGAGGATGGGGCAAGGAGGAGGAAGAAGAGGAGGAGAGTGGACGAGTAAAAGGGAGGAAAGAGTGGGGAGAATGTTGGAAATGCGGAACGACCCAAAACAAATCAGCTAGCCGTCTTGAAAGGTGCACCATAACTGGGTCAAGATCACATCGTTATAAACATGTAGTTTCCTGTGACAAGTGAATATCAATGCAAAAGTTTCATCTAATTTATAATACATTTTCTGTCATAGCTCCATAGTGCAATTTAACTGAACACTACTGTTTTCCTAGGTAATAATTTCTTGATGTGAATAAACACTCACTGTGAGCCAGTTACATGGTTAAGAAGAAGAAGAAATAATGGGTTAACTTCACTTGCAATAAAAAAAGAATGCATTTTTGGAAATGCCTGATCTTGCATTGATTTACAGATTGCACAATTATATCAGAATAAACTGATTCATAGCTTTATTAAAAATGTCTTGTAATATACTGTATACACACTCTGCAAGATGACTTACATTTTCTTGGCATTAGCAAGTTTCTTATTTTTTACCTAGTCATTTATTTCCACTCTACACTTAGGATTTTGTCCTATTAATGCACATTTCTCCATTTAAAAAAATTCTGCTTGTTTTGGCTTTGACAAGCCAGCAGCAAAAGCCTGATTTCAACCGTAAAAGGAACTAAAATTGTCAACACAGTGAACAGTATTATCTACAGCTGCAACTTATTACAGGGATTGGAGGTGGGGGGGGTGCAGGGTTAGAGTAATTGCTTTGTGTCAGACTGCATTATGTTCATCAATGCTGGAACTACTTTATTGTAACAGAAACAATTGGGTCTGCAGAAAAACAGTGAGCATTAAAAGCTCAGAGCTTCTAGCCAATAAGCTGGGCAAAAGAACAGTTACTGCAATAGGGGAAAAAAAGGTCCCTGTGGCACCCAGTCCAACCATGTGATCTTTACAAAGTATTCTGCCAAACTGAAGTTATCGTAGCTCATTTGCACAAACGTTTTCCAAATTTTAAGAAGGGGTTATTCTCAATGTCCACTGTTCTTTCAGCTGACTCACTTGAAATGGTTTATTTTGATTTGGTTGCTTATATGTTTGTAAACTGGCTATGAAACATCAAGTAAGTTCTTACAGAACTCACATATGTAAGTAACAACATCCCGTAACGTTTTCAGTAGACTGTAAAATTAAAAATTAACCGTATAACTGGCTCACTTAAGAACTGTGCTGCCCTAGTGTATAGCTTTTGCTAATTTGGATGGTTATTGTTGATCTATGAGCATTGTGTTGTTTTATCTTAAGGATGTTGGAGTGGAAGAGAGTGGTTAGATCCCTGTTCAGTGGACTGCACCTCAGATAAGATGGAGTTCCAATAGAAAATCTTTGAAATGATACCAGGTCTTTAGAGTGCTAATTGACTTTGATTGTACAGACTAGACTTCTAGAACAAGGAATTCAGTAAGATGTCTGACAAGGTTCTTCTTGGGAGACTGGTTGGCAAGGTTAGATCTTATGGAATACAGGGACAACTAGCCATTTGGATGCAGAACTCGCTCAAACGTAGAAGACAGAGGGTGGTGATGGAGGGTTGTTTTTCAGACTGGAGGCCTGTGACCAGTGGAATGCCACAAGGATTGGTGCTGGGTCCACTACTTTTCATCATTTACATAAATGATTTGGATGTGAATATAAGAGATACAGTTAGTAAGTTTGCAGATGACACCAAAATTGGAAGTGTAGTGGACAGCGAAGAAGGTTACCTCAGATTACAACAGGATCTTGATCAGGTGGACCAATGGGTTAAGAAGTAGCAGATGGAGTTTAACTTGGATAAATGCGAGGTTCTGCATTTTGGGAAAGCAACTCTTAGCAGGACTTATATACTTAATGGTAAGGTCCTAGGGAATGTTTCTGAACAAAGAGACCTTGGAGTGCAGGTTCATAGCTCCTTGAAAGTGGAGTTGCAGGTAGATAGGACAGTGAAGAAAACGTTTAGTATGCTTTCCTTTATTGGTTAGAGTGTTGAGTACAGGAGTTGGGATATCATGTTGCGTCTGTACAGGACATTGATTAGGCCACTGTTGGAATATTGCATGCAATTCTGGTCTCCTTACTATCGGAATGATGTTGTGAAACTTGAAAGGGTTCAGAAAATATTTACAAGGATGATGCCAGAGTTGGAGAATTTGAGCTATAGTAAGAGGTTGAACAAGCTGGGGCTGTTTTCCCTGGAGCGTCGGAGGCTGAGGTTTACAGAATCATGAGAGGCATGGATAGGATAAACAAACAAAGTCTTTTCCCTGGGTTGGGGGAGTCCAGAACTAGAGGGCATAGGTTTATGGTGAGAGGGGAAAGATATAAAAGAGACCTAAGGGGCAACTTTTTCACGCAGAGAGTGATACGTGTATGGAATGAGCTGCCAGAGGAAGTGGTGGAGGCTAGTACAATTGCAACATTTAAAAGGCATCTGGATGGGTATATGAATAGGAAGGGTTTGGAGGGATATGGGCCAAGTGCTGGCAAATGGGACTAAATTGAGTTGGGATACCTGGTCGGCACGGACAAGTTGGACCGAAGGGTCTGTTTCCATGCTGTACATCTCTATGACTCTATGACTGATCAACTTGAAACATTTCAATTGATTAAGAGTAATAAAAAGTTGGGGTACTGGGCTAACGGTCGGATACTTGGTAGTGTGGATGAGCAGAGGGATCTTGGTGTCCATGTACACAAATCTTTGAAAGTTGCCACCCAGGTAAATAGTGCGGTGAAGAAGGCATATGGCGTACTGGCTTTTATTGGTAGAGGAATTGAGTTCCGGAGTACTGAGGTCATGTTGCAGTTGTATAAGACTCTGGTGCGGCCACATCTGGAGTATTGTGTGCAGTTTTGGTCGCCATACTATAGGAAGGATGTGGAGGCACTGGAACGGGTGCAGAGGAGGTTTACCAGGATGTTGCCTGGTATGGTAGAAAGATCGTATGAGGAAAGGCTGAGGCACTTGGGGTTGTTTTCATTGGAGAAAAGAAGGTTTAGGGGTGACTTGATAGAGGTGTATAAGATGATTAGGGGTTTAGATAGGGTCGACAGTGAGAATCTTTTTCCTGGTATGGAGTCAGCTATTACAAGGGGGCATAGCTTTAAATTAAGGGGGGGTAGGTATAGGACAGATGTTAGGGGTAGGTTCTTTACTCAGCGAGTCGTGAGTTCATGGAATGCCCTGCCAGTAGCAGTGGTGGACTCTCCCTCATTATGGGCATTTAAGCGGGCATTGGATAGGCATATGGAGGATAGTGGGCTAGTGTAGGTTAGGTGGGCTTGGATCGGCGCAACATCGAGGGCCGAAGGGCCTGTACTGCGCTGTATTCTTCTATGTTCTATGTTCTATGTTCTATGAATTGCTTAGGTAGGTACAGATAGAGGGGCTGATCATTAGTCTATGCCTGAATCATAAAATAAGGTTGTAGTTAATTGGCAATTGGTCTTCTTTGCACTGAAGTTCATGAACAACTGTTCAAACACTTTTTTGCAGAATCATTTCCTGTTCTCAGTGATTCTCTATTTTTAACTAAACATGTTGGCTAAAAAATTCATGTCAATGGAAAATCAAAACTGGTGAAGTTTTCTACTGATTTGTTATAGAATCATTGCCAACATAGCCTGATTTCACATCTCCCAAACTGGTCCAGGTCAAAGGGGTATAAGCTTAAAATTAAGGTTAATTCGATCAGGGTGATATCAGGAAGCAACTCTTAACACAGGGTAGTGAGAAGCTGGAACTTTCATCTTCCAAAAATATCTTGAAAAGGCCAACTGAAAAATTTTAAGCTTGATGATGATAGATTTTTTTATGAGGCAAAGGCGTTAAGGGTTTTGAAATGAGAGCAGGTCTACAGTTACGGTATTGATATCTTCAAAATTGTCTCTCTTGCTTACAGTAGGCCTTTGGCCATCATTGGCATTCCTGCTGCTGTTTCACCCTCCCCTCCAGGTCCAGGAATATCAGGTTTAACCTGGTGCGGAGTCTTCTCCCCATCAGTAACTCTGCTGGAGCTATCTTTGTGTGGTTCTGAACCACTAACCTGATATCGTCTCAGAATTAGAGGAGGTTTGGGGTCGGAAAATTCCTTAACTAAATCCATCAATTGTTGAGGTTTTAGCTGGTGCCTCAGAGAACGTTAAGCTCCTGATAACCAAAAATGCTGTGGGTCCACAAGCAGTATGAAGGATTGCTTGTTGCTTTTCATCTGCTCCACTGTCATTTTCCCAGAAAAAATAACATTTTCTTTCCACGTACTGGGAGTCTGACAGTAGGATTGGATGAGTCAAGCTTCCCAAATAATGGCACAGTGCCATAAATGTTCCCCCCCAACTCAAGGATGAATGTTGGAAGCAAATTTTCTTCAGCCACATAGTGGTTTCTTTCTTTGCCACTGAAATAACTGCACAGAGGCCGGTATCCTGTCACCCTTTATTTATATGTGCCCAGTCCGTAAGCTCTGACCAGTCAGCTCAGAGCCAGTCTGTAGACTGAGGAGACTCTCTAAATCTTCCATTTACATATTTTTTTCTTTTTTTTTCTCCAGTTCTCAGAGTGAACAGAATGTATGGCACTCCATCTCTTATTTGTTTTTTCTCCTCTTTATTTCTTTTTAACCCCCCCCCCCCCCATGCACTACCGCCCAACAGCGGCAATGCTTATTTTTCCCTGGCACCCATATTGTGTGTGCAGGTGTAGGACACTGTCAATGAACAATGAGTGCATAAAACTTTATTCCTTTTCCACCACCAGGAAGAAAGAAAACACCCGAGTGGCCAGTGACAAGCAATGCCCTTCTCAAAGGGCAATGCTGCGTGATCAAAAAGTGAAAGGGGAGGGCAGGGACTAAATCAAAATAGAGTCGGGGGGAAATAAAACATTCAATCTTCTTTTTATTTTTTTTCCAGTGACAAGCACTGCCCTTCATAAGAGGGCAATACTGTGTGAAATTTCCAGTTTATTTTTTTTTTCTTTTAACCCCTCACACTACCACCTAAGTGCGGTAGTGCTTATTTTTTCCCCAGCACCCATGGTGTGTGTGTGCAGGTGTGAGACACAGTGAAAGACACAAAGTGCACGAATATTTATTCGATTTCCACCACCAGGAAGATAGGAAAACACCCAGGTGGCCAGTGACAAACACTGCCCTTCTCAAAGGGCAATGCTGCGTGATCAAAAAGTGAAAGGGACTAAATCAAAATAGAGTCAGGGGGAAATAAAACATTCAATCTTCTGTTTATATCTGTCAGCCAGGGCTCCCTGACTGGCCCAGGTTAACAAGCCCAATCAGAGATCTTATAGCCAATGAAATCCACTTGGCCCTGGTTCCAATCACTACAGGTATCCAGCAGCCATGATCTTATTTAATGATGGATCAGACTTGAGGGATTGAGGGCATGTATTGCTATGGCAAGATTTGTAATGTATTCTGTAAGACATTAGATGATAACATCTACTTTTAGGTTTGGATTGTATAGATTCTCAGTGTACAGTAAGCGGGATGATGTACATAGTCGTAATGTCACTGGGCTAGTGACCCAGAATCCCTAGCTAATGATCATGTGGCTGAATCCTATCCTGGAAGCTGGTGGAATTTAAAACCAATTCATAAAAATCTGGGTTGTAAAACTCATCTCAATCATGGCAAAGTGAGAGCTGTTACCAATTGTTGTAAAAGCCTATCTGGATTGGTAATGTCCTTAAGGAAGGAAATCTGCCTTCCTTACCCAGTCTGGACTCTGCCTGTCTTCAGTTCCACAGCAATGCCATTGACTCTTAACAGACTTCTGAAATGGCCCAGCAAGTCACTGAATTCCTGGACAATTAGTCCACATCTCCTGAAAAGTACAATAATCTTGGATACTTCTGCATTTTACCACTTGAATGTTAAAGCAGTATCTGGGACAAACACTGAGGAAACCCAGAGACGAAAACAGAAATTGCTGGAGAAACTCAGCAGGTCTGGCAGTGGAGACAAAGCAGAATTGACGTTTTGCATCCAGTAACCCTTCTTTAGAAGGGAAAATCAGATTGCCCACTTACATAAAACCAGTCTGCCTGATCTAAGCAGATTCAGTTGTCTATTTCAAAAGAGAATCAGAAACGTATTTGTACAGGAACGATTTGGAAGGCAAGTCAATGAGGAAGAAGCAGACGGTTGTTCTAACTGGATGGATTTTTAAAGAGCCAGAATGAATCTGCTGAGCAAAAGGCAAGAAGGGTCATCCAGCTTATTGTAAGTGCTGACTAAGTTCATCTGACGCATTGTCAGTTTTGGTATGAGACAAGCCAAAGTAAACATTAGCCAGCCTCTTAACTCAAGGAAAGGATGCATCTTTTATGATTTTTCTTAATTACATAGCAAGGCTTGAAGTAAAGTGAAGTGAGTGAGATTTAATTATATTACTGAGTGCATTCACTTGCAGCTGGTAAAATAAAAATATTTAGTGATTCATATCTGTGCTCGTCTCATACAATGTTATCGGTCAAAAGGTTGGAGGATTATGTAGAAAAGATGCAATTTCTAGTTCAAATCACAAGGAGATGCTACGGTTATAGTCATCTCAAATTATAGCCTGACATGATTGGATGTTGGAAATCCATGAGGAGAAAGTGAGGTCTGCAGATGCTGGAGATCAGAGCTGAAAATGTGTTGCTGGAAAAGCGCAGCAGGTCAGGCAGCATCCCGGGAACAGGAGAATCGACGTTTCCTGAAGAAGGGCTTATGCCCGAAACGTCGATTCTCCTGTTCCCTGGATGCTGCCTGACCTGCTGCGCTTTTCCAGCAACACATTTTCAGCTGTTGGAAATCCAGTCAACTTCCTGAGCAAAGGATGAGGGGTTTGCTTAGAGGAGTAGCCAACAGCCTCAGTGGAATATCTAAGGAGATCTGAAATGTTTTAACACAGAAATAGAAAAAAAAAATAGGCCAAGGTAATGTTAGATTATTAGATTGTATCATATTTTAATCATTAACAATTGTATTTCTTTCATATTAGAACATAGTGAACAGCACAGTACAGACCCTTCGGCCCTCAATGTTGTGTCAGCCTTTTATCCTACTCTTACACCAGACTAACCTATATACTCCTCATCTTACTATCCTCAACTAATTTGCTAATACCTATCTTTGTCCATGGTCAAATTCAGAAGTCACATGACACCAGGTTATAATCCAACATGTTTATTTGAAATTACAAGCTTTCAGAACGCTGCCCCTTCGTCAGTTGAAGTAACTTCAAAAGCTTGTAATTTCAAATAAACCTGTTGAAGTATAATCTGCTGTCATGTGACTTCTAATTTTGTCCACCCCAATCCAACACTGGCATCTCCACATCTTGCCCATTTAAAACATTTTTTATTTTCCTGAGCTGATCCCTTATGCCCTGAATGATGGAACCTTTCTGTTTTCTGTCTCCTATGCATCTTTTGAATCTCCCGTAGAATAGAACATTACACTTTGTCCCTGTGGTATTCAGTATATTTGTTCTCTGAATATGTAGAATTTCATTCTTGCATTTCTGGACCCTGCTATCTTGCAGCAGACACGAGACTTAGAGTCATAGACTCAGAGAGATGTACAGCATGAAAACAGAGCCTTCGGTCCAACCTGTCCATGCCGACCAAATATCCCAACCCAATCTAGTCCCACCTTCCAGCACTTGGCCCATATCCCTCCAAACCCTTCCTATTCATATACCCAACCAAATGCCTTTTAAATGTTGTAGTTGTGCCAGCCTCCACCACTTCCTCTGGTAGCTCATTCCATACACGTACCACCCTCTGTGTGAAAAAGTTGCCCCTTAGGTCTCTTTTATATCTTTCCCCTCTCACCCTAAACCTATGCCCTCTAGTTCTGGACTCCCCGACCCCAAAGAAAATACTTTGTCTATTTACCCTATCCATGCCCCTCATAATTTTATAACCTCTATAAGGTCACCCCTCAGCTTCCAATGCTCCAGGAAAAACAGCCCCAGCCTGTTCAGCCTCTCCCTATAGCTCAAATCCTCCAACACTGGTAGCATGGTGGGTGGCATGGTGGCACAGTGGTTAGCACTGCTGCCTCACAGCGCTGGAGACCCGGGTTCAATTCCCGCCTCAGGCGACTGTGTGGAGTTTGCACGTTCTCCCCGTGTCTGTGTGGGTTTCCTCCGGGTGCTCCGGTTTCCTCCCACAGTCCAAAGATGTGCAGGTCAGGTGAATTGGCCATGCTAAATTGCCGTAGTGTTAGGTAAGGGGTAAATGTAGGGATATGGGTGGGTTACGCTTCGGCGGGTCGGTGTGGACTTGTTGGGCCCAAGGGCCTGTTTCCACACTGTAATGTAATGTAATAAAAAAAAGTCCTTTCTGAACCCTTTCAAGTTTCACAACATCTTTCCGATTGGAAGGAGACCAGAACTGCATGCAATATTTCAACAGTGGCCTAACCAATGTCCTGTACAGCCGCAACATGACCTCTCAACTCCTGTACTCAATACTCTGACCAATAAAAGAAAGCATGCCAAACGCCTTCTTCACTATCCTGTCTACCTGCAACTCCACTTTCAAGGAGCTGTGAACCTGCACTCCAAGGTCGCTGTGTTCAGCAACACTCCCTCAGACCTTACCTTTAAGTGTATAAGTCTTGCTAAGATTTGCTTTCCCAAAATGCAGCACCTCGCATTTATCTGAATTAAACTCCATCTACCACTTCTCAGCCCATTGGCCACTTGCTTGTATTCTTCCTTAAACTAAGTTAGCTAAATTATAAAATGCTGTGCTTGTTGAATTTCTTTGTTGAAAATCCCTCTCAAATTTCTTTCAATTTAACAATTATTTTTGAGTGATCAAGATTTCTTCCTTTCATAAATAATATCTTAAATTAATATATTAAATGTTGCTGACATTCTCCTTTGCAATGTGGGGATTTGGGATTAAGGTCTGCCCTAAACATAAATTATAATTTGAATAGGTTATGACACACTAATCTTCAAAAGTCACAGCTTGCCTCACCTAATTGGATCCACCACTGACAATTGACATAATTACTATTTTTACTCCAGCAACAGTCCAGCCATGTTAACTATGTCAGTATCTGTCCGAGGATGAAATATGAATACTGCTAGATTGCCATTCTGCTCAGTAAAGCAGAGAGGGGAAGTGGTTAGAAGGGTAATCCCTCTGATTCCCTTAATCCTTTTGGAAAAGTGCACAGTCTTACCTCGTTCCTCCAGGTTAAACCACTACCACATCTGCCCAAGTGGATGCAAAAGGTCCATGCCACTTTCTGATGAAGAAAAAGCCAATCTCCTTCTTGATTTCCTTGGAAATATTTACTTTTCAACCAACACGTTAAACATGTCAGATTATCTGCTCATTGTCACATTCTTGTTTATGGCATCTCACAATGTATCATTCAATCTTTTGCAGTGAACAGTGGGATGTATTGTTCATTGTGTGGGTGAACTATCTTATCAGTTGGTCCAGGACATAAATTCTGGCTATTTTCATAAGATACTGATATGTGCTGTTTGACCAAGTATGAGTGAGTTGGAAATAAATTGACCTCACAATACCTTTAGTTTTCAAACAGCTCTGGAGATCTTTTGTTTGCTTCTTTCTTTACCTTAGCAGTGATATTTAAAATTTAATTGTACTTCAAGTTGCAAGTGCACTGTTTGCAAATGAAATTTGAAATGACTTAAATTGCATCTGTGCATGGAATCATGCAAAACAAAAAGAAAACCAGCTTTTCATCTCACTCCCACACTGTTACATCTGATGTTGCCAAATCCCCATCTTTAGCCCCCTCCTGGTTCTTATCTACGTTCTTCTGCTCTGTGATATCATTCAATTGCAGCACGACAGTTTCCATATACACCTCCAGCTTTACCTTACTATCACCTCCCTCAACTCCTCCAGTGTCACTAACTTGTCAAGCTGCATATCTGACAACCTTACTGGATGAATAGAAACTTCCTTTAACTAAATATTACTGGTAAAGTCCTCGGGAGTATTGCTGAACAAAGAGACCATGGCGTGCAGATTCATAGCTCCCTGAAAGTCGATCGCAGGTAGACAGGATAGTGAAGAAGGCATTTGGTATGCTTGCCTTTGTTGGTCAGTGCATTGTGTATAGGAGTTAGGAGGTCATGTTGCAGCTGTACAGGACATTGGTTAGGCCACTTTTGGAATATGGTGTTCAATTCTGGTTTCCCTGCTATAGGAAGGATGTAGTGAAACTTGAAAGGGTTCAGAAAAGATTTATAAGGATGTTGCCAGGGTTGGAGGGTTTGAGCTTTGGGGGGATGCTGAATAGGCTGGGGCTATTTTCCCTGGAGCATTGGAGGCTAAGGGGTGATTTTATAGAGGTTTATAAAATCATACAGGACATGGGTAAGGTGAATAATCAAGGTCTTTTTTCCCAGGGAAGTGGAGTCCAAAACTGGAGGGCATAGGTTTAAGATGAGAAGGGAAAGATTTAAAAGGGACCTAAGGAGCAACTTTTTCACACAGAAGGTGATGCATGTATAGAATGAGCTGCCAGAGGAAGTGGTGGAAGCTGGTACAACTACAACAGTTAAAAGGCATCTGGATGGGTATATGACGAGGAAAGGTTTAGAGGGATATGGAACAAATTCTGGCAAATGGGAGTAGATTCATTTAGGATAGCTGGTCAGCATGGATGATCTGGACTGAAGGGTCTGTTTCCAAGCTGTACAGCTCTATGTCTCTGTGACTTTATTGGTGAGTTTAAATTAATTATCTTCAGTTTCCCACTATTCTATTCCCTCGCTGCCAACTTCAGTACTCTCAGTGCCAAATATCTGAGGCTGAACCACACTGTTCACAACCTTGGTGTCGTATTTGTTATTAAAATGAATTTCTGACCACACGTCCACACCGTTTCTAAGATCACCTACACGCGCCTCTGTAACGTCAAACTACTTCCTTTCTGCATCAGCTTATCTGCTGCCTTTGTTATATTTGAACTTGATTATTTCAATGCACTCATGACTGGCCTTTTACAGTCTACCTTTCATAAGCCTCAGAGCATCTGAATCTTTGTTGTCTATATCCTAAACTGCTGCAAGTTCTTTTACCCAATCACCTGTACTTACTGACTTCCATTGTGTCCCAGCTAAGCAACACTTCGACTTTTTGAAATTGTCATCCTTACTTTTCAGGTCTGTCCATGGCCTCATCCCTCCCTTTATCTGTAATCTGCTATTGTCCCAGAACTCTGAGATATCTGTGTTCCTTAAATTTTAGCCTTTTGTGCATCCCTAACTTTATTCACTCCAGAATTGTTGACACAGCCTTCAACTACCTGTGGGATTCCCTGTCTAGATTTCTTCACCCCAAAATTCTCCTTAAATACCCTTACAACCTTCCTCTTTGATGAAGCTTTTAGTCATCTGCCCCAATAGCTCCTGGAGCTTTGTGTCAATATGTGCTTTGTAACACTCCTCTGATGCACTTTGGGGAGTTTCATTACATATTAAGTGCCATATAGATACAAGTTGTTGTTGGTGATATTAAAATTGCTCAATGACACAAGCTGTTGAGAGCTGTGCCTAATCTGTTCAGTGTTCTGAATAACTCAGGAAACTCATGATGTCTGAATAGTTTCTGGGTATAATGGGGTCTGTTGAGAGATGATGATGAAAAACAGAATGCCATTTAATGAAAAGCAAAACATATGCGGTTTTAACAAATTCATAGAGTGCAGCTCATGTAGCCCAACCAGGAGAAATATAAGTAATATAGCATGCTCAATAGTTAATGAGAGCATTGTTGTAAAGTTCAGATGACACATGGTTCTAGTTAGTCCATCACATGTTGACTGGCTGGCTCAGCAATTTAGGCCAGCTGCTTTATTCTGTTGAAATATGCATTCTCATACAGATTTTCTCTTGGTCAGCTGAGTTTCGGAGCTGTAACAGTTACGCCCATTTGTTTTTTTATCCTTGTTAGTTTTCTAGCTTATAGACTTAATCCTGCTCCAAGTTCACGTGTCTTAGTCTTTCCTCCTTTCTCTTTCAGTTCCATGAATGTTGACCACTCACATCTGGCATCATAACCCAATGGATTCCATGGGTTAAATTACAAGGAGGATTACACAAACTAGTGTTATATTTCCAAGACTTTAGGGTAGGTTGTGATTTGAAAGCAGACTTAATAGTAACATTCAGAAGGGGAATTAGACAAATATTTGTAATGAGAAACAATTACGGGGCTTTGGGGAAAGAGCAGAAAAATGGGAATAATTAAACGCTTTTTTCTAAGAAGCACAGGATCAATGGATGAATGGCCTCATTCTGTGCTCTTTAACTCCATGACTTAAAAAAAACCTTTGCTGGACATAAACCATAAACTCTTTTTCCAGAATGTGAGTTACTTCCAGTTACGAATGGCATTACCATCACTGAATCCCCACTGTCAACATTCTTGGGGCTTACCATTGACTTACTCAACTGGATTTACCACATAAATACAGTAGCTGCAAGAGCAGGTGAGAGGCTAGGAATATTGTGGCGGGTAACTCCCCGAAGCCTGTCCACCATTTGCAAGACGCAAGTCAGGAGTGTGATGGGTGCACCACCAACAACACTCAAGAAGCTTGGCACCAGCCAGGACAAAGCAGCCTGCTTGATTGGTATCACATTCACAGCATCCACACCCTCCACCACGGACATTCAGTAACAGTGATGTGTACTGTCTGCAAAATGCAAGGCAGAAATTCGCCACAAATCCTAAGATAGCAACCTCTAACTCCATGACCACTCCCATTTAGAAGGTCAAAAGTCATACAACACCAGGTTATATATAGTCCAACGGGCTTATTTGAAAGCACTAGCTTTCAGAGTGCTGCTCCTTCATCAGGTGTACTATAATCTGGTATCATGTGACGTTTGACCTTGTCCAACCCAGTCCAACACCAGTACCTCCACATCCATTAAAAAGAGCAAGGACAGCAGATACATGGGGAGACCATCATCTGCAAGTTCCCTTCCAAGCCACTCCCTGTCCTGACTTAGAAATATATCTCTGTTCCTTCAGTGTCACTGGGTCAAAATCCTGGAGTTTCCTCCTTAAGAGCATTATGGGTCAACCAACAGCAGTTAGACTGTATCGGTTCAAGAAGGCAGCTCACCATTACCTTCTCAAGGGCAACTATGAAGGACTATAAATGTAATATATATGTCCTATGAGTGAATAAAAATGACTCAGGTCTCTATTTCTTTGACAGAATGCTGTTAGTGTACAATGAACAATATTGTGTTTTCTTAGATTGTGTTATCTCCATGAGAGAATGTGGTCAAAATTTCAAATTCAATGCCAGACTTGAGGGAGTCTTTGATTTCATCAAATAAAAACACAAATAGAACTATAATGATAACAACTTTTGAGGTAAATGTGATCATGTTCAAAGGAAATGTTTCATTGTGTTAAAGTGCTTACCCTTGAAATTACAAGGTTGTCTTTTCAACAGATTGGGAGCAAAGGAGGCAAGAATTTTGTTGAAATTTCTGTCTGATTTCAGAATAAAAGACAACTGGTGTTTTTGATGAGCTGAAATAAAAACAAGAAATTTTAGTTTCTATTTCAGGTTTCCAGCACCTGCACTATTTTTCTTTTATTTTTATGACAGGATGAACCGTCTGGGTTTCCTGAAAAATTTGTTATTTCCACCCATTGTGTGACAACTGTCTGATACTTCTGCATGGAGGAAGCATACTTACATTTATAGGTGCTATAAGACAACCTTAGGGCCACATAGAGAGTTGGTTTCCTGAATTGGCTGGATATCTGATTTGTGATCCAGAGTGATGCTAGCAGTGTGGGTTCAATTTCTGTACCAGCTGATGTAACTATGAAGGTCCTACCATCTCAATGTCTCCCCTTGCCCAAGGGTAAACCACCACCAGTCATCTCTCTCTAATGAGACTCAAGGCCTATGCTCACTAGGATTTTGACAACTTTACCTTTGCCATAAGGGAATGTCAAAATACCGTGTCCAAGTGGAATGGAAATACTACTGGTACTGTAAGACACCCACAATATGATCTCATTGATCCTATACCAAGGACTTGGATGATATCTGGAAGAGCAGAAGTAAGCAATTCAGGTTGTTAAATCTGCTCTGCCGTTCAATCAATTCACACTAATTTTAAAACCCTGTAATTGACTTACTTGCCTTATCACTATAACTCCTGATTCTCCTATGATTAAAAATCTTCCATCTTAGTTTTGATTATATTTAATGACCAAGCCTCAACAGCCCTCTGTGGGAAAGAGCTTGACAGATTGTCTACCATGGGAGAAAAAAAATCCTCCTCATCGCTGTCCGAAATGTGCAATCCCATATTTTGAGATTATGCCCTCTGGTCCTCGATGCTCCCACAAGGGGAAACAACCATCAACCATATACCCTGTCAAGTCCCCGAAGAATTTTGTATTTTTCAACAACGTCACCTCACATTCCTCTTCAATCTAACGTATTGTAAACTCAATCTACTCAACATCTCCTCATGAGACAGTCTGTCTATACCTGGTATCAACCAAGTGAACCCTCTCTGGATTGCTTCCAATGCCAGGTAGGCAATGCTTCTATCCTCTTTAATACATGGATGGAATTTGACAGATTTGATAGTTTTGCCTTTGACTTTGATTGCAGTGTTTGTCCAGTTGGTCATTCAGGACTGGTTGTTTTGAGCAGACTTTAGCAGCTTCTGTTTGGCAATTTTCCAGCTTGTGTTCTCACCATTTGGGTTTTTACATTTCCTCAATTAATTAGTTTAAAGTAAAACAACAGCCAATGAAAAAACTTTGCTGAAAACTTCATGATAGGAAAGAAGTATTATCCTGAGGAGAATGTACAGTATAAACAGGACTTGTAATTTATAAAACCAAATAGGTAAAAACATAACATTCATATTTCTAAATAGTGAATCAACAGCTTCATAATATAGTTTCGTAAAGAGCTGATGTCTTTTCAGAAATTAAATACATTTTTAAAAATGCATTCATGGCACTGAGTACTGCTTACTGGGCCAGCATTCCTTGTCCATTCCTAGTTGTCTTTCAGAAAGTGGTGATGAGCTGTTTGCTTGAACTGCTGCAGACCATGTGCTGTGGGTAGACCCACAATGCTGTTGAAGAGGGAGTTTGAGTTTGACCCAGTGACAGTGAAGGAATAATGACATATTTCCGAGTCAGGATGGTGAGTGGTTTGGAGGGGATCTTGCAGGTGGTGGTGTTCCCCTGTATTTGCTGCCCTTATCCCTCGAGATGGAAGTAGTCATGGGTTTTCAAGATGTTGTCTAATGTGTCTTGATGCAGCTCTGCTGTGCATCTTGCAGATAATACATACTGCTGCTACTGCGTGTGATGATGGAGAGACTTTGGGGAGTCAGGAAGTGAAGTATTTACTGCAAAATTCCTAGACTGTGCCCTAATTCTGTAGCCACTGTATTTATGGGACAAATCCAGTTCAGTTTCTGGTCAATGGTAATCCTCAGAGGATGATAATGTGGGTTTGCCATTGAATGTCAAGGGATGATGGTTATATTCTCTCTTGTTGGAGATAGTCATTGCCTGACATTTGTGGCATGACTATTTCTTGCCATATTTGCCACATTTCAGCCCAGGCCTGCATACTATCCAAGCCCTGCTGAATTTGGACATGGACTGCTTCAGAATATGAGGAATCACAAATGGTGCTGAACATCGTGCAATATTCAGCAACCATCTCCACTTCTGACCATATAATGGAGGGAACGTCAATTGTAAAACAACTGAAGATGCTTGGGCCAAGGATACTACTCTGACGAACTCCCATAGATATATCCTGGAGCTGAGATGACTGACCTCCAACAACCACAACCATCTTCCCGTGTGCCAGGCATGACACCAATCAGTGGAAAACTTACCCCATTGTCTCCAGTTTTGGCAGGATTCCTTGATGCCACACTTAGTCAAATATGACCTCAATGCCAAGGTCTGTCACTGTCAACTCATCTATGAAATTCAGCTCTTCTGTCCATCTTTGAACCAAGACTTAATGAGGTCAGGAGCTCAGTGTCCCTGGCAGAACACAAACTGAGTGTAACTGAGCAGGTTATTGCTGACCAGGTGCTACTTGATAGCACTGTTGATGTCACCTTCCAGCATTTTATTGATGATTGAGAGTAGACTGATAGGGTGGTAATTGGCTGGGTTGGATTTGTTCTGCTTTTTGTGTCGAGGTCATAATTGGATAATTTTCCACATTGTCAGGTAGATGCCAATATTATAAATGTACTGGAACAGCTTGGCTATGGGAGCAGCACATTCTGGAAATCAAGTCTTCAGTATTGTTTTTGGAATGTTGACAGAGCCCAGAGTCAATATCCAGTGCCTTCAGTCTTTTCTTTGTATCATGTGGAGTGAACTGAATTGGCTGATGACTGAGGATCTCTAGAGGAGGCCAAGATGGATCATTTACTCATCACTTCTTTCTGAAGACTGTTGCCGTGCTGGGCTCTTCTGTCATTGAGGATGGTGGTATTAGTGGAGCCTCGTCCTCCAGTCAGTTGTGCTGCCAGTCGGACACATCTAGTGATGGTCGTGTCTGCGTAAATAAGATATGATTCCATGAGTATGACCCTGTCAGTTTTGGTACTAGCTCCAAGATATTTGTAAGCAAGACATTGCAGGGTAAACAGGCCTCTATTTGACAGGTCGATGCCAGGTACTCTGTCTAGTTACATTTCTTCTTTCCCTTCTAGCAGGTGGTACAACCATTTCAGAGGGAAGCTAAGAGGCAACCACGTATTGTTGTAGGCCTGAAGTTACATGTCGGTCAGATCAGGAAAGGACAGCAATTTCCTTCCATAAAGGACTTTAGTGAACCAACAGTTGGCAATGGTTTCATGGTCATCATTAAATTCGTAATTCCAGATTTTTTAATCTTGTACTCATATTCCACTATCTGCTACGGTGAGATTCGAACTGGGGTCCCCAGAACTTTACTTGGGTCTCTGGATTAAAATTCCAACAATAATACCACTAGGTTAGTCAAGTCACTAATCACAACCCCTCACCCAAGAACAACAGAGGATGGTTTTGAACCATCAACCCCTGGCTTCTGGGACCAGTACACTCTTGGTGTACTACCTTGTTCCTTCCTTTTTCTGATGTAACTTTCTGAAGATATTTTCCTTCCATGTTGTTACGATGTATTACTCATTCAATGTGTGCATGCTCATTCAGATGAATTTGAACCTATTCCACGTATATTTGTTCATATTTATACTTTCAACTTTTAACATTTTTTAAGGGTTTATCACCCTTACATTGTGTCTTCAGCTCACCAGCAGGATGAAACAAGTTTTATTTACAATACTACTGAGGTTTGTTCTTAATGCAACTCTGTTGTCTGTGGCAGGAGTGGGCTTTGTGGATGGGGTAGAATCTTTTGTCAATTTCTTTCATTCTCTGGAGATTAAGCATCAGAGTGCAAAGTACACTTTACCAAGAGCTTCAGCTGAATATCATTGAAATTTGTCGAGGACTTATCCAAATTTAAATGTTAACCAAAGCTAGGATTCAAACAATGGAACAATAGATTTTAATTCAAAGTACTTGGGTTTGATTCATTGAACATTCAGATTCAACAGGACAATAATATGAACAGCATTGAGGTAAAATACATCAACTCAAAAGTCGTATAAAGCCTCTCGTGAAAATTCGAATGAAGCAGCAAAAATGCAAGACAGAACAAATGTGGGATGAAATAATTATGAAATAACCTGAGAATTATAATCTCCAGATTTATATTCTGAAAATTTGACTTTAGTCATTCAATAGAATTATTTCCATTCTTCTAATGTGATGTTGATCTTGCAATAAGAACCACTCAATTTGTTTCATAATTTCACTTTTACAAAATAAGTCACCTCCCTCAGCTTCTTCGAGGTTGGTGATTGGAATAGAATTTTAAAATTAATTTTTTTTTGTACCATACTCTTTTGTAGGCTATAGTTATCATTGGCAGAGCCAGCATTTGTTTCTGATTGCACATTGCCCTTGAAATGAGTGGTGTGTTTGGCTAATTCAGAAGGCATTTAAGAGTCAATCACATTACTGTGGATCTGGTGTCACATATGCAGCATAAGATATGGATGGCAGATTCACATCCCTAAAGGACATTAGTGACCAAGATGGGTTTTCATGAAAATCAATGATAGTTTCATGGTCATCATCACTGCGATTGTCTTTAATATTCCCAATTTATGAACTAACTTTAAATTCCACCAGCTACTATAGTGTGATTTGAACCCATGTTCCCAGAACATTAGCCTGAGATTCTGGATTATTCATCTTACAATGTTGCCATCATGCTACCACCCCCATAAATAAAGAATGTGATTAAGTGAAAATAAACTGTTTTACCATTTCGATGAATTTAAAGATTTTTAATTTTCAGTGATCAACAGTACTTATAAATGTTTAAAAATCCATGCAATGTGTAATTTATAATATGCTAAATGCATTTGTGTGCTTTTTTGACAAGCACACATTTGAAACTGATGCCATCTGCAGTTCAAACTGGGAATTGTTTTGGCCCTTCAGCAAGTTGTACTGCTTTGTTAGAATTTTCACAAGATAGGCATTATACTACTTTTTACTTGATGTATTTCCATCTTATTATTGTTCATATTATTGTTGTGTTGTCTCTGATGTTGGTTGTGAAGCAGTGAGATGGCATATGTCATCCCTGAATGGTGACTGTAGTAATTGGAACAAGGTCAGCCAGGTGGACCTCATAAAATTTGAGTTCCCTGATTGGGGCTGTTAACCTGGTCCAATTAGGGAGTCCTGCCTGACAGATGGCAGGGATTCTGCTAACTCTAGGAGCCAGCTCTGAGCTAGCTGGGTCAGTGTCTTATACTTTGCATATATAAACAAAGGATGACTTGGTGAAGGGATACGTACTTCTGTGGAGTTGCAGTTTCTTAGGGTGTGTACTGCAGCCTTGGTAACAGGATACATGGAGTTATTTCAGGGATGAGTAATATTAGAGAAATATAATAGTGGGGATTAATTTCAGCTTGAAGAGATCGTGCAAAGTGAGTGATATTAATTTATTTATTATACAGGTTGTTCTGCTATAATGCGCGTTTCATAATGCAAATTCGCTATAACGTGATTAACGAACTAGGGATGCGGTTTCTAAAACATAAACTTTTAAAATGTGTGTTAGCTGAAATGTGATTACAGTGCCAACACTTGAAGTGCTGTTTCTAAACTGTAATTTTCCTATAACACGGGGTTGCACAAGAACACAATCGGCATGCTATTGAAGAACTGACTGCTCATCTCTGCACATATTTACCTCCATCTCTCCAATTCTGTGTTCCCTTGTTAAACTCTACTCAAAACTTACTGCCAAGTCCTGTGGACTGCCCTCTTTGACTAGGAGCCCAGTTTTACCTGATATTTTGCAAAACCAATTGTACTATTTCTGTTTGTTTAACACTTCAATATAAGTGTGCAAACGCGCAAAATTCAATCTTAGAAAGGTTTCTTAGAAAGAAATAATGGAATCCAACCTTCTGAATAAAAATGGAGCACATGTATATTTGCCGAAACTCCACACTATCTCATTTTACAAATGGAGCACTTTTCAAGTTGCCCAGAAGTGTGCCTGATTTCTGCACTGTAAAATAGGTTCTGTGATCATCAATCTCATGTGGGAATAAAAACTTAACATGTGCACTTTAGGACGGCAAAATAGCAGGTGATAATATATCAGCTTTAGTTGCTGTAACAAAAACTATTTCCTGAAATAAATACACTCCCTGTGCATGCAAACTGTTTCTGAGAAATCAGACACTATACTAGGTTCATTTTACAGTACACGGAATGTAGAGCCATCTGGTGCCAAAACAATGAAGTGAAGGTGGTTGAGAATTTGCTTCGGTAATTTAAGAAAATCAGGCACATTTCCTACAACTGTAATCCTTGTATTGAAACTACTTTTTTCTTCTGGATTGAGGAATTTAAGTATCTGATGCATGCAAAAGACTTATGATCATTTGTTACAATATTAGAAATCCTGGGCACCAATCATTTGTGATTGGGGGTTGACAGCTGCCACAGTCCTTTGTCCTGTGGCAGCCTGGAGGTTTGTAGCAGTTTGGCATAAATTGTACGTCTCATCAGAAGGTACACTCATTCAAGGTAACACACTGCAATTTAATACATTCCGTAGGCATTTTAACTATTTTTAACAAGAAGTAGGTAAGACACATGGGTCTCAATGAGAACATTGACCAGACTGCAATTCTGCCAACTTGAGCTGTCCAAAGATCCATCATCATGTGTTGTATGTCAGTGTGGGTGGAGCTTGAGCTCAGCTCAGATTAACTCTGTCATGTCCATTACCTTATGCAACAATATTTAATGGCTTCCAAATAAAAAGAAATGATCTAGAAATCTAAATCAGAAGCAAAATCCTGTGAATGGTGCATGTCTGAACGAAAAATGTAGCAAGTGCTGGAGGAACTCAGTAGGCCTGGCAATATCTGGGGAGAGAGAAACTGAGTTAACATTTCCAATCCAATATGACGTCTCAGTCGGATTGGACTCAAAATGTTGGCCGAGATTTATGCTCATTGCATTAAGTATGTGGTCAGGTTTATCAGGGGACTGACTCCCTACACTGACCAATGGAGAAAGTTGCATCTAGGTCCAATCAGCTGCTTAAGAGCTGACCGGTGAGCTTCTCAAATCATGAGCCTTGATTCTGAAGGTGGGGAAATGCCTGGCAGAGGCTGGCAGCTTCAAGGACTATGACATTGTTGTTGGAGGCACAGGCTTTAGGGCTTAACTTGCAATACTGTAAGAGGTTTTCTTTAGGGTCTTGTGGGCTATGGGGATGATTGGCCGGGGGTGGGACAGATGGTCCAGTGGTTAGAGGCAAGGACAAAGAGTGGCCTTAGTGAGCACCCTTTTGCCCACACCTTTGCCCTTGACTGGCACAGATAGAGACTCCACAACCAAGCAGCCATACTTTACTTGCCTGGGAGAGTGTGTAGTTGGACCGGTAGCAAGTTGAGGCATTTCAATGACCATTAAGTGACCACGTGAAGGCTTTAAGCACTTCTGAGTGAAGATGTTCACTCATGGATCCTCTTGACTGAGGTGGCAGCAAGGGAGCCAGTATCTCTCTCTGGGGCCATCTTCCTTGCCATTTCCAGGGAAGGTATAATTGAGTCCTTAACCCTGTTTCTCTCTTCACAGAGACTTTCTCCAGCACTTTCAGATTTCACCAAGACATTTACCCTTATCGAATTTCTCACAGCTGAATACACAGTGCACATACTTGTGGTGTGTAAATTACCACAAGTTACCTTTAATTCAGCAACTTATTAAGAAATCTCACAGACAATTAAATACTGAAATAAGTACTTAAACGTGATTGCCTGTAGCAACCCAAATTAAACCCCTCAAATGAACAAGTCAAATCTCACAAATCAACTTAGTTATTACTTGTTAAATGGTGGAATTTAGCGACACTTCCAGCCAACAGTGTCTGTCTCTGGAAATCCAGGGTTTGATCCTTGCGCCCTGTTCTTCTCTGGAGTTCTGGACAGACAGAATCCTGAAGTGGAATTCTTATAAGATTTTCCATCTTGTGAAGTATTTGATGTGACATGATTGATGATCTTTTAGATCTGTTCATCCACAATGTGGATTATATTTCTGGAGTCATCAAGTCTGGAGCTTGCCTTCTTATCAGGAGTAGCCTCCCTCTTCCTTGTAACATTCGGCATTGACTGCTGTCTGAAAACACAACCTTTCCTGCAATTAACCCCTTTACCTCTGGACATTCCTTCTGCAGGCAGTCTTAATTGCTCATAGTCACAAGGCAGCAGGTTATCAAGCAGAGTTATTACCTCTCTCCCAGGAAGCAGCTTGTTTATACTGCTTTGGCGTTTTCTTTCCAGGGTTAGTTAATCAACATATTGTTTTTAATTCCTTTTATATCTGTTTTTCCTCTTCCCTTTCACCTCAGGAAACAATTTATTCTGGAAAGAGTTCTTGCTGATTTTTCAATTCCTGAACAGTTATTAAAGTTTTGAAGTTTACACGTGTCATTAATCTGTACTCCTTTGGAAGAAGCATTGACGGTAGCATTGTCACAGAATACGCTCTGAATGGGGGATATTTCAGTATCCATCAATAAAATGATTAAGCTAACAGAGTTCTGGAAGATTAGGATTTATGGCACGTAGTCAGGGAACAAATTCATCATTCCGTTGCTGATGCATCTGATTATATTTTAATAGGAGAGACCAAAACATAAACCTCATTAAGAACACTTCCTTTTTCATTCACAAAATGGGGGTGTTACTGGTTGGGCCAGCGATTAATATGCCTCCTTAATTACCTAGAAGGCAGTTAGAGCTAACCACATTGTGGATCTGGTCACATGCATCAGACCTGATAACAATGGCAGATTTCCTTCCTTACTGGACATTAGTGAACCAGATGGCTTTATAAGACAATTGATAATGGACACATGGTCACCTCTAGGCTCGCTTTTTATCTCAGAATTGTTTTAAGTTTAATTCTGTGTTCACACTGAGACGTGCTCCATTGTGTTCTGTGGACATACCACTGTACTAAATGAGAGGTTCAGAAACAGAATTTTAGCACTTCAAATTGGGTGTCCATGGAACCTGTTGGTTGATGTATTCCACCTCAATTGTAACCTCATGACCTCATTCTACCATTACTATCCAGCCAGGCAACCAATAATGGTTCAGTGAGAAGTGTGGAAGAGCATGGCCAGTGGCAAGTTTTGAAAAGGGTGCTTCCCAGTCAATGGCACTGCCAGATTGGAGCACCATAGGAAGGTGAAAATATCCACCTGTTAAATGGAAATACGTGCTTGTAGCAGAATCTGTACATTTAGATATTTCAAGCTTTGCTGTATTCATAAATTGTTTTCAGTGAAAAGGCAGATGGCATATTCATATTATTTTCTGTCAGGCTACATCAGAATGTAGAACCCAGACGTAAACCAAAGAAGAAAAATCACATTGGAGTTAAAACATTAACTTTGTCTCTCTCCTGCAGATGTTGCCAAATTCATTGAGTATCCCCAGCACTTTCTGTTTTTATTTCAGATCTCCAGCATATGTAGTATTCACTTGTACTTATGTAAACTGGTACAGGCACACAAACTGTGCAAATTCTTAGCATTAATCTTCCCAATAATAATAGGCAGAAGCGAAGGTGGCAAATGGTTTAGAATCTTTTCGATTTTCTTTTGATTCTCACCTACCTATATTGAAAACAAAGGACAACTCACACCAGTGTTGTAAGCCAGGGTGCGACTATTGTGCATGCACAGGTGGATTGTGTTGACCATTTTAATGGCTGTATCTAGTTATACATGGTATTGGGAGAGGAGGAGGAGGCTCCATCAGCAGGCACATCCCTAACAACAATAAAAAGTAACACTGAAGTGTTTGAAACCATATTCACCCAGAGGTGCCAGTTGGACAATCTATTCTGGATTCCTTTAGAGGTCCTAAGCATCACAGATGTCAGTCTTTAGATTAGATTACTTACAGTGTGGAAACAGGCCCTTCGGCCCAACAAGTCCACACCGACCCGCAACCCACCCAGACCCATTCCCCTACATTTACCCCTTCACCTAACACTACGGGCAATTCAGCATGGCCAATTCACCTAACCTGCACATTTTTGGATTGTGGGAGGAAACCGGAGCACCCGGAGGGAGAATGTGCAAACTCCACACAGAGAGTTGCCTGAGGCAGGAATTGAACCCAGGTCTCTGGCGCTGTGAGGCAGCAGTGCCAACCACTGTGCCATCGTGCCACCAGTACAACTCACACCATGTGATATCAAGAAACTACCTTGTGCACTTGGTAAGCAAAACTTACAGGACTCAGATAACATCCTGACTGAAGTGTGACGATGTAATCCGAAATTGGCAGCATCTAGGCTGTTCCGTTATTGTATAACATGACATCAGGTGACAAGATGGAAAACTGCTCACACACATCTTGCCAACAGAAAGCAGAATAAAATCCAATCTGATCAATTAACATCCCATTGACCTATATCAATCATCAGCAAACATGGACGAAACAGCTGAATGACAAAGGTAAGATGAGCGTGATGGCCTTTATATTAAGTATTTGAACATATGGGGCATCTTGAAACCCTTGTAAAAACTGGGTAAACTCTGCACTCCCTGGAGTCATAACCAGAGCAAGATGATTGTGTTCATTGAAAACCAATCATTTTGCTCCACGTAAGAAAGTACAAGATTGACACTCCTACTCTAGAACTACTCCTGCAAAAACATGTCAGCTGCTTTTAACGTAGTAATGTAATGCAAGTGTTTTATATATATATGATCAGAGAAAATTGCATGACAGGAAAAAGAATAACACATTCAAAAGGGTGACTAAAATTTGATTAAAGAGATCAATTTTCCCAAAGGTTTTAGGCAAGAAATTCCAGAGATTGAGGCCTGGACAGCTAAAAGCCTAGTGGAGCGAGCAGAAGGGGAAATATATAAAAGGTTAGTTAGCAGCATTTAAAGAAGGATGATAAATTTAAATTTGAAATATTGAGATTGAGAGCTAGTGTTTGACAGAAATAACAGTGAGATGATTTAATGTAAATTGAAGTAGCATGGGATATAGGTACAAAATTTTGATAAACTGAAATTTACAGAAGACCAAAAAAATGATATTAGCCCAAGAGCATAGGAATAGACGAGCTTGGAGAAAACAACTCTGAAAAAGGTTCCATAACTGCCTCACCAAATTCCAGACTAATGCCATTTACAAGCTCACTGATGACACCACCAGAAGATGATGAAACAGATTACAAATGAGAGGTGGAAGACCTGGAAAAGTGGTGTAATGAGAACAACCTAGCCGTCAATGCTGACAAAACCAAGGAATTCATTATTGACTTTCGGTGGGATGTTACTCATTCCCTCCTATGCACAGAGGTGGAACGAGTGGAGAGTATCAAGCTCCTGGGAGTGGTCATCCACAACAAGCTTTCTTGGACTCTTCATGTAGATGCGCTGGTTATGAAGGCCTAACAACGTCTCTTCTTCCACAGGCAGCTGAGTAAATTTGGCACGACGGCAAATACTCTTGCCAACTTTTATAGGTGCGCCATCGAGAGCATTCTGTCTGGATGCATCACTATCTGGTATGGCAACTGTAACATTCAAGATCGGAGACGGTTACAGAGGATGGGGAACTCAGCCCGGACAATCACAAAGGCTAACCTCCCATCTTTAGAATCCATCTACCAGGCCCGCTGTCAAGGAAAGGCCGCCAGCATTCTCAAAAATCCATCCCACCCTGGCAATGTTTTCTACAAACTCTACTATCAAGGAGAAGGTACAGAAGCCTGAACACATGCACAAGCTGGTTTAATAACAGCTTCTACCCTGCTATTGTTAGAATAGTGAATGGACTCACAAACTTTTAAACATTCGTCTGTACCTGTGTTTTTGTTTTTGCCACTGTTTACCTATTACAGTGGTGCCTCGGAATCCGACTTTAATTCGTTCCAGGAGGCTGTTCCGATTGCGAAAAGTTCGGATTCCGAAACTATTTTCCCCATAAGAAATAATGGAAAGTGAATTAATCCATTTCTGGAGGCAAAAAAAAACATTTTCAAGACACTTTTAACTGCAAATACACATGGTTAAGGTAAAATAAGATGAGTAAATGCTTAGCAATAAGTTCTTTCTTCAACTCAATAGTCATTCTCACGGACTTTCTGTTACTCTTATTTGCTTCACTGCTCTTCTTGGGTGCCACAGTGAATGCACAGGGTGATAATTAAAAAACACAGCACAAATCAAGGTGAAAACACGAGGGAAACTAGTGATGGACACATGAGAGATGCTTTCATGACTACTTCCCGGGACAAACTGAACAAACAGTGTGTGACCTGAATGGTACATGGTGTTCGGATTCTGAAAATGTGTTCGGATTTTAGGGCACAATTTCCTCGAAATAATTGTTCGGACTCCAATTTGTTCGAACAATAGGGTGTTCGGATTCTGGGGTCAGTGCTGTATTTACTTATCTATGCTACTTAACTCTGTGATCTGCCTGTAATGCTCACAAGACAAAGCTTTTAACTGTGCCTCGGTACACGTTCCGTTCCATTCAACTCAACTCAATTCAATTCCTTGATTCCCTAAGAACAACACAATTAGAGCATAGATGAAAATTAAGAGTTCTTACCACATGTATATCTGCACTTAGCTGTTTATAGACTTTAGTGATAAAATGAAACACATTTATAACAACAAATTTCAGGCAGGAGATCACATAATTAGAGCATTTACTAATACATAAAGAAATGCAGCTCCTAAAACATTAGTTCCAAAGAGTTTCAAATGATTAAAAATGGACTCATAACAACAGACTCAGCTCTAATATAGTAATGTTTAAAACAAAATATTCAAGATCAACATGAAGAACTTTGTGAAAGCAAGTGCCAGGTCATCTAATTGCTCTAAAACATGGACCACAGAGGAAACGTAATGATACTGAAGAAGAGAGCAAATTGAGATGCAGCATCACAGGAACTGTAAGACGTATTGTAAAATTACAGTTCAAAGTAAATAGCAATTTTGTGTAATGGTAAACATCTCAATATAAAACTTAAGATTTTTGAATATGTATTCAAAATTCTCATAATGCATCTGGTGTGTCAGAAAATAGGTTGAAACTAGAAAATCTGGTCTTCTTATGTGTCAATTACATTGTCCAAAAGTATGTATATATTTCTAAAGTGATAGTTTCATTAGAGCCAATGAAGGACAGGATGGTTGTGTCACTAATGTGTAATTTGGTTTGATACACTCCAATATTCCAGTCAATTTTTAAGTGGGAGATTAAAAGCTTCAGGCATCTTGGAATCTCCAAAATTGTGTGACATTCTAAGATGTAGGCTAATCATAGAGTCATAGAGATGTACAGCATGGAAATAGACCCTTCGGTCCAACCCGTCCATGCCGACCAGATATCCCAACCCAATCTAGTCCCACCTGCCAGCACCCGACCCATATTCCTCCAAACCCTTCCTATTCATATACCCATCCAAATGCCCCTTAAATGTTGCAATTGTACCAGTCTCCACCACATCCTCTGGCAGCTTATTCCATACACGTATCACCCTCTGCGTGAAAAAGTTGCCCAGTAGGTCTCTTTTATATCTTTCCCCTCTCACCCTAAACCTATGCCCTCTAGTTCTGGACTCCCCGATCCCAGGGAAAAGACTTTGCCTATTTATCCTATCCATGCCCCTCATAATTTTGTAAACCTCTATAAGGTCACCCCTCAGCCTCCGACACTCCAGGGAAAACAGCCCCAGCCTGTTCAGCCTCTCCGTGTAGCTCAGATCCTCCAACCCTGGCAACATCCTTGCAAATCTTTTCTGAACCCTTTCAAGTTTCACAACATCTTTCCAATAGAAAGGAGACCAGAATTGCATGCAATATTCCAACAGTGGCCTAACCAATGTCCTGTACAGCCACAACATGACCTCCCAACTCCTGTACTCAATACTCTGACCAATAAAGGAAAGCATACCAAACACCTTCTTCACTATCCCATTTACCTGTGAATCCACTTTCAAGGAGCTATGAAGCTGCACTCCAAGGTCTCTTTGTTCAGCAACACTCCCTAGGACCTTACCATTAAGTTTATAAGTCCTGCTAAGATTTGCTTTCCCAAAATGCAGCACCTCGCATTTATCTGAATTAAACTCCATCTGTCACTTCTCAGCCCATTGGCCCATCTGGTCAAGATCCTGTTGTAATCCGAGGTAACCTTCTTCGCTGTCCACTACACCTCCAAATTTTGGTGTCATCTGCAAACTTACTAACTGTACCTCTTATGCTCGCATCCAAATCATTTATGTAAATGACAAAATGTAGAGGGCCCAGCACCAATCCTTGTGGCACTCCACTGGTCACAGGCCTCCAGTATGAAAAACAACTCTCCAACACCACCCTCTGTCTTCTACCTTCGAGCCAGTTCTGTATCCAGATGGCTAGTTCTCCCTGTATTCCATGAGATCTAACCTTGCTAATCAGTCTCCAATGGAGAACCTTGTCGAACGCCTTTGTTTACATGTAATCATTCATGAGAGTGAAATAGATCTTACAAGATCCAATATCTGAAGTTGAGAACCTACATCCCCTGAAATTTGAAAATCTACTGGACATAGCATTTCCAAAGTCTGAATTCACTTATATATCTCAGTTGAATTTGGACTAAAATCCAACTTTGTTTCCTCATAACTATGACTTTTGTTTCGTATTTGGGTATGTCTCTTTTCCACACAACCTCAGCACTTGAGCGTTTGTCTTTTATCCTTACTAACTAGAATTGGGCACGATTCTCAAGGTGTGAGCTACTTAGTTCAGATGACTGCAATTCAATCTGCATTTCTTTTTATTTATATTCTGTACATGCTTTGTAATCTAATATTCTGTTTGTATTGTTGATCATGGCTGTAGATTGTGTTGACACACACTCAAAACAGTTGGGTTTCTTTGTCAATGTTAGTGCTTATCAACCCAAAGTCATTGAGATTAGACAGGTAGGATTTTCCAATAGATTGTTATTGTTCTAGACATCCTCAAGTGCACCCCTGATAATCAATTCTGTTATTTTGACAATGTGTATCAAAAATGATTTGACAGAATTGTCAGTCAGGTTCAAGTCTATAACTTGCATTCAGAAAGAGCTGGTACATTGCTTGAGTACTTTGTGTATGAATTGCAACATAAAAACCATAGAAACAGGGCTTAAGGTTTGGTCAGTTCATCAGAGACTGTCTGGGGATGAAACTAGCCTACATCAGCAGCATATACCAGGTTCTTGGAGAAGCACCAGCCTGTTACAGTATTTTAATCAACATGTTTTATGACACACATTCGAGGCAGGTGGATCTTGAACATGGGTTTCCTGGCTCAGAACTCAGGGCACTACCAATTTACCACAAGAATCTAGCAGCTTGTGCTTTTTTTAAACTGATGTGCAGCCTGTTATATATTGGGCCAATTTATATTTTCTATTGATTTGCTGTTCTTTCAAATTTGCAAGAATCTCGAATGGCAAGACAATTTGGCCAGTGTTCTCTTGCACTGAAGTGAAAGTGGCAATATTTGAACATAATGGCCAGGATGTTCATAAGACATGGGAGTAAAAGTAAGCCATTCAGCCCATCGAGTCTGTTGTGCCATTCTGAATCTGGTGTAGGGGTGGACATCTTTAGGAAAAGGTCACCTCCACCCTACTAGTGTGAAAGCCTGGCAAATCAATTGCTAATCAGGCACCAGAATGCTTACCTGACAGGCTTCGTGACCAAACAGTCCTTGCGTGACTGCTGCCTTGCTTGAAACTACTCGCCGATTAGAGACGGCAGAACTGCACTGAAGGCCATAGTGACAGACCAAAACAGGAATGTGGCTTGCAATGGGCTCCCCTCCGATTTAGGAAAGTCAAACCAACCTGCCCCCTCTCAGTTAAAACTAGGGAAGGCTACCACTTTTCTCACCTGTTGGCAACGAAGTTAATTGGGCTGGTGCTTTTGCCAAGGCTCTGATGTGGTCATTAATCGACTTGTGAAAGATCCTGAATTGATAGAAGGTTGGGAAGTAGGTCATGGGCCTACCCACTCAGAACTTAATTCCTCAAGTGTCAGGAACCTTCCTAGTGTCAGCTGCTCAATTATTTGCCTTACCTGTCACTTTCCCTGCCACTTTTATGGAGGGAAAATGTCCAATTTCACGAAGCCAATTTCGGATTTTGTTAATCATCTTTAATTAAATAGTATCAACTCAAAACAAATGCACACTTAATATTAATAAGTAATTTGTGTATTATGTTGTTGTTCACATTTTATTGACTTTCATTAAAGGGAATGGACAGATTTAGAGCCAGTATCAAAAATATGAAGACAGTGTAAGATTTTACTGGTATTTGAAGTTAGCCTTTTGACCCGGAACCTGACCAATGGAGCTGGCACGTGACTTACAGATACATCCCACGTGAAAGCAGCGAATCAAAGTTTAACACAGCTTGAGAACATAGTACTATACTGACTGTGACAATTCCAAACATCTTGGTTCAGATCTTGTACTTCATGGCAATTATAAACATCAAAAGAGCGGATTTCATAAGTAAAAACAATCCATTTATGAATTTGAGCTGTTTTAACACATTAAAAAATGCCATTTAATAGAAACAGTTTCTGCAATTAATACAAGTTTGAGAAAATTCTGCAATCATGTCCAACATAAAATACACCAAAATGCACTTATGAACACTGCATAAGCTTTAACTAACATACTGAATGTTAAGGTACCCATGTTTGTGCACCCAGTTTGTTCAATCCTACTGCCTAATTGGGTCCTGAATGGTGATACCAAAGTTACCGACAGCTGGTAATATAATTCCATTAAAAATTCAGCAGAGATACTCTAACCAAAAAACTTAATTTCCAAAATTCTAACAAGGGGAATTAATTACATGACTAATTGGTTGGGATCTTAATATTCAGCCAAAATGACAGCGTGATGCATAAAGAGATAGGTGCAAAACAGCAAAGAAAATTCAGTTGAGTCAAGATACTTAAGACAAAAATTATACAAGGAAAAATAGACTTGTTCATGTCACTTATGATTACTGGCTGGATGTCTCAATAATGTAGGAAATGTAACAGCCAGTTTACACACATTCCCACAGAAAAGAGTGTAATATTGTGATCTATTTTTTGTGACTTTAATTAAAGGATAAATTTGGCTAAGAAATCAGCTACAACTTCCTTTTGCATTGTGCCACGGATTCATTTACATCCTCCAGAACAGATAGCTGCTTTCAACTTTGGTTTAAAGGATCACCCAAAAGACAGCATCTGCAAAAGGGCAGCACTTCTTCTGCTATGCACTGAAATGTCAGTCTGGCATTTTGTCCTTAAACACTGGAACCCAGAACCTCTGAACAAATCTTACCCGTGACACTGTGCAAGAAGTCTTCAGGCCTCAGTTCCTAATATAGTGTGGCACGGTGACTCAATGGCTAGCACTGCTGCCTCACAGTGCTAGGGACCTGGGTTTGATTCCACCCTCAGATGACTGTGTTGAGTTTGCACCTTCTCCCTATGTCTGTGTGGGTTTCCAGTTGTGTATGTGCTCCCGTTTCTTCCCACAGTCCAAAGATGTGCAACTTAGGTATATTGGCCATGTTAGATTGCCCATACTGTTCAGGGATTTTGTAGGTTAGGTGTGTCAGCCATGGGAAATGCAGAGTTACAGGGTAGGAGGATGGGTCTGGGTGCGATGCACTTTGGAAGGCTAGTGTGGACTCGTTGGGATGAAGGGCCTGTTTCCACACTGTAGATAGCCTGTGTATAGGTTACTGGTCTTTCTCTATAAGTTCCCACAGGCAAAGGTTGTTTGCTGTTTGAAAACATGTTTTCAAGTGATTGTTTAGAAACAAATCTGTTATTAAATTGACTTTTGATTGCTTAAGTCTTAACTTGATTCAACAAGATCAAATTGAACTTGTTCTGCCTGTCTGGATAAAAAAGTAATCAAGGATGCATATGACTGTCATAAATAGCAAGTGCTGTCTTCATAAAAGTTTTATTTATCCAAAAGTCAACAGAGAAAGCTATTGAAAGCTATCAAAAGAAACAGAGAAGAAAATATCGCTGGGTGTAAAATGGGTCAAAATTCTTCATTGCCCATTTAATGCTATTGTCAAATTTACTGCATCCTTAATGAGTTACTGTAAACACACCTCAGTAGAGAAAAGTACAGCAATGTGCAATGACACAATCAGACACTTCGGAGAGGTTTTGGGTATGGGTTTTCTGCTGTCACCAAGACAACACAATGCAATAGATCTACCAATGACGTACTGACTTAGAACTCACAACGAACAGTACAGATTAACTTTTCTAATATTACATTGATATCATTAACAGGTGTAACCTGTTTAATGCCAAGCATTACGATTAAATTATTGTAATATATATGGATTCTGAAAATCATCAGAATCCAAATCACTGATGAAACCACTGCAAAAACAGGGCTGACTTTAACCATATTCGTTATGACCACAGCTGGCAATCGGATAATAATGGGCCTCAAAATCATCCAAATTGTCACATGTCACCAAGTTCCTTCCAGGCAGATCTTGTCTGCTCCGTGCTGACTACCCACCTGGATGACCCAGTGGAATTTGAATGAGGCCCCAGAATTGAGGTAACCTGGGTTTTAATGCTGAAGCAGTGGGTTTTTCTAATTTAGAATACTACCCACTCGGACAAAATTTCACAGTGTTATGATGGCATGTATGTATCCTTACAATTTAGGTAATATGACAATCCTTGGAAGCTTTGGCAGGAGCAGCGTCATTGTTAGGTCAGTCCTAGGCTGTAATCCTGCTGTTAACAAATTTTGATTTGGTCAGTAATTGGTACTCTTATGCTGGATTATGTAGCAGTCTTAAGAGAGCAAATTTTGAGCAAATATAAATCTCAAACATATAGTTAATTCTTGGCTGTGGATATATTGTCAGATGAATGAGTACATGCTAGATGCTCTTCTGCTATTAAGGGCAACAATGCATGGGCCCCAAACTCTGGATTTCACTCCCTCCACCTCTCTGTGTCGCTGCCTCAGTTTTCTTAAGTCACACTATAAAACCTCTCTCTTTGACTGAGCACTTTGGTCATCTGATTTAATATTTTCTGCTAATGGCTGGATGTTGTACTTTGTAACGCTTTTGTGAAACGTCATGGGACATTTCATTCCTTTAAAAAGGTATAGATGAGCTGTTATTATTAGGGGGTTTGCTCTGACAACACTACGAAACTGTACATTTTACAAACTGAATCAGGACAGGTACTTTTTGATGCCCAAAGGGATGTTTAGTTGAATCATGAAGAATAATCTTAACTATAAGTGCAGCATGGCTATTGTTCTTGTCAGTAGGAAGCACAAGCCATTTAAAAGGAAAGGCACAGTGTGCACTCTGCAGTGACCAGCCGATAACACCCCTCAGGGAGCATGGGAAATTAGCTCACACCAAAACAGGCTGGTTGCCATGTCAGAGCCTGACAGGGTAGACTAGTTCCTTCGAAAGGCTGACAACTTTTTAATTTTGTTTTTGTTCATCCAGGAGAACATTTTCTGAGCAGTCCTGTAAGGGCTGTTGGTGAGGCTGCTTGCTACCCCGTTATAACGGGGAATCATAGATAGTTAAATCTCTACCCAATTGTAGCAAGCAGTCTAACCACCAGCCCTCAGAAATTGTGAGCAGGATTCTGTGTAGGTCATGCGGCTGGACAACTCGTCTAGTACCATAGTCACTAATAGTACCATGCACATTTTAGAAGGTGATTCTATAATAAACAGAATCATTCCAAATCTGGAATAGTTATCCTTAGAATAAAGGAGATTAAGAAGAGCACTATTTTTGAATTTTAATTTGGGATTTCTAGCATCTGTATTTTTCGTATTTTCTCTTTCAAAGAGAGTTTTAAGAGAGGTGTTCAAAATTATCATTGTCTCCAGTAAGGAAGGAGAAACATTTTTGATTAGTCAGTAGTGTGTGGTTACAATATACAAAAGAAAGATGAGTTTTTTTTGATGCAGCAGCTTCTGATCTGAAATGCACAATCAGAAGCAAATTCAATAAACTTAAAAGATGGGATTGGATATATTCTTGAAAATGACTATGTAGGGCTATGGTTAAAGATAATAGTAGTTCTGTTGATAGGCTGGCAGAGGAATAATGGCTGAATGACCTCTGTGTTCTGTAAGATTCTGGCATAACTATGCTCAGTACAGTAGATGAATATTCAAGCCTCTAACACCATATGGTACTTGCAAAAGACAAACACACCAACCAGTATATCTTATCTGTTCTCTACAAGTACATGAAAGACTGTAAAAAGGAATAACCCAGACAACAGAAGTTGCTTGGTCTGCCCGTAATTACAGTCTATTCAAACTAAATCAAGAAAAGCAACAATATATGGACTTCAGTAAGGCATTTGACAAGGTTCCCCATGGAATACTGATTGGCAAGGTTGGATACAGAACTGGCTCAAAGGCAGAAGACAGAGGGTGGTGGTGGAGGGTAGTTTTTCTGATTGGAGGCTTGTGATTGGAGTACCACAAGGATCGGTGTGGGTCTACTACTTTTCATCATTTACATAAATGATTTGGATGTGAACATAGCAGGTATAGTTAATCAGTTTGCAGATGACACCAAATTTGGAGGTGTAGCAGACAGCAAAGAAGATTACCTCAAACTACAACGGGATCTTGATCAGATGAACCGATGGGCTGAGGAGTGGCAGATGGATTTTAATTTAGATAAATGCGAGGTGCTGCATTTTGGGAAAGCAAATCTTAGCAGGACTTATACACTTAATGGTAAGGTGCTAGGGAGTGTTGCTGAACAAAGAGACCTTGGAGTGCAGGTTCATAGCTCCTTAAGAAGTTCAAATAATGAGCTTGACAGAGACAGGTGTCACAGGGAGCAGAACTAAGGATCTCCTGTTTACCAGGGAGGTGTTTTAACCAACTAAGCCACAGCAGCACAGAGTTGCAGGTAGATAGGATAGTGAAGGCAGCTTTTGATATGCTTTCCTTTATTGGTCAGAGCATTGAGTAGCAGAGTTGGGAGGTCATGTTGTGGCTGTACATACAGGATATTGGTTCGGCCACTGTTGGAATATTGCGTGCAATTCTGGTCTCCTTCCGATCGGAAGGATGTTGTGAAACTTGAAAGGGTTCAAAAAAGGTTTACAAGGATTTTGCCAGGGTTGGAGGATTGGAGCGAGAGGGAGATGCTGAACAGGCTGGGGCTGTTTTCCCTGGAGCGTCGAAGGCTGAGGGGTGACCTCATAGAGGCTTATAAAATCATGAGGGGCATTGGTAGGATAAATAGACAAAGTATTTTCCCTGGGGTGGGGGAGTCCAGAACTAGAGAGCAAAGGTTTAGGGTGAAAGGGAAAAGATATAAAAGGGACCTAAGGGGCAACTTTGTCACTCAGAGGGTGATGCGTGTCTGGAATGAGCTGCCAGAGGAAGTGGTGGAGGCTGATACAATTACAACATTTAAAAGGAATCTGGATGGGTATATGAATAGGAAGGGTTTAAAGAGAGATGGGTCACGTGCTGGCAAATGGAACTAGATTAGGTTGGGATATCTGGTTGGCATAGACGAGTGGGATCGAAGGGTCTGTTTCCGTGCTGTATATCTCTACAACTCTATAATTAATAAGTATTTTAAAATAAATTATTTACAATATTAAAGACATAAGATTTAATTTCCTATGACAAAAACCATTATCCAGATCACAAAGATGAAAATGAAAATGGAGCAGGAAAGTAAATTTCAAAAGATATGGAAGTCAAGATATAGAAGTAAGATTCAATCTTGTTTCTCGTGAACGGAACTGGTACACTACAGATCAGATATCTGGTGTAATTACTTAACTAGACCAAAACTAATCTCCAACATCTCCATGTAAATTCTGGATTATGGGACAAGGAGTTACGAAGGCAAATTCCTTTGCAAGCTTCCTGGTTAAATGAACAATGTACAAAATCTTGAAGCCCTTGCAGTTCTGTTGAAGGTTTTAGATATCCATGATTTTCAAAGGTATTGTCTATACATTTGAGTGATGTCATTGCATTGGTGCAGGATAACTTGGGGATTCTCTATAATATTTTTTACTGAGATTCACTACAATTGATAGTCAGACTGATCAAAATGCTGCATTTTCTCAAATCAGGTGCCATGACTAAATGCTTATTTTATTGTCCTTAGTACATTCTTCTTCCTCTACTTCTAATTAAGCACTGGAACAACCTGCAGATGATACTAGACATCAGAATTGTTTTAAAAATCTAGTTTCTATATGCCTTTTTCTGCCCCATGGTGATTAATCTTTCCCAAAAGATATGCAAAAGAAGATTCCATATGGATATGGTTTACACTGTGTGTATAATCAATAATCCAGATGCAAATTTCACTCAAAATTGCATTATTTTCCAAAGTGAAGTTAGGTTCAAGTGTCCACTCCTTTGTTGCAAAATCAAAAATATAACCTTGCATTTTAAACAAATCCTTTATATATTTGAGTAGTAACCTAGTGCAGTTTGATGAACATGATTGAAAATGTCCTCATCACAAAAAGCATTTTAAATACATTTTTACTTCACCATCTGTAAATAAAACACATTGTAGAAGATGAAAATGGCTTAAAAAACCTAATCAGATCCATATACCAGCTTCATTGGCACACTCTAGAAAATTAACAATTTAATCTTTAAAATCTTTTTATAATCATGTACATTACTACCCCGTGCCGAGAAAATAAATGTTTTATATGGCTTCCTCATAGGGCTGAAAATGGACACAGTTCACAGAAACTTGTCACTGTGATTAATTTGATTCTGGACTTATACCAGCTTTGTGGTCAGGGATGGCTTCCAATGTGATTTACTTTAGTCAGGGAAAAGTCATGGAAATTCAATTCATGCTGAATGCAACTTTTGCTTGAAGTTCAGCAATCCTTTGCACAAGTTTATCCAATTTTTAGTGAATTGAGCCAGAAAAATCAGAGCAACCCAGCAGGAATTACACACCACAGTCCTTGGCAATTGTCTGTTCCCTCAAAACAAAGCTCTACAACTGCACCTCTGAGGAAGAAGTACTCACGCACGCAGCACAATTAATTGCTGCTTAAAGACCACTTGTGCCAGTCGAGTTTGGGATATCTTTTGAAAAAAAATCAGTGATGTCGACCAAATTCTTTCCTGGTAATGACTTGAATATCCTATCACTGTGAGATGGCCAGATTCCAACACTGTCAAGTTCTAAGCTATGCAAATTCAGTAATTACAAATCCAACAAGTTCACAAACTGAACCAGTATTGATTTAATTTTTAAAAAAAAGGACATGCACATTTTCTTGATTGATTGCAGACTTTACACCACATAAGCATGAATCAACATCCCCAGTAAATGTTCAGCAATTCCAGCAAAATTAGTTGTTTGAAGAAAAAAGCAGAGGAAAGTGCGATTCTTGCAATACCTTGTATTCGGTTTTTGACATGTAAACATAGAAGAGGGTATTACAAAAAAAAACACTACTTCAGATTAATGGCAACCAAGAACCATTCTAAGTGATATACCAATTTGGGAATCTGCCCTTCTAAAAATTCTTGAAAACAGTAGTACTTTAATTCAGGTCTGTGCATTGACCGTGACATGACTTATATAAATTCTATCCCTTCGTATTTTATATCCCCGACTTTTGTTTCCTCTAAAAGAAAGCGTCCGTCTAAAGTAAAAGCCATTATATAAGTTGCTATTTTCCCATTATCTTCCTCCGATTTCAGCGACACAATGATTTGATCGTCTGTATCTGGAATAAACTTAAAGGAAGAGAATCCATGAGTCGGATTAACCACTCCAATCTTGCTCACCAAGATCTCCTTAAAATCTTGAGTACATTTAATAATGAGATTTGTTCCTTTGTGCTCATCGTCTTTTTCATTGTACCGCTCACTGCTTGCTCGCCGTGGCAGGAAGAACCAGCGCTGCAGTCGATCACTCCAGGCCGCAGATTCATGAATGAGGTATCCTAAGTAATAACACAAAGGTTTAATTTTGAGACATGGTAATTCATATCAAAAATACTTAGTTAAAAATCACACAACACCAGGTTATAGTTCAACAGGTTTAATTGGAAGCACTAGCTTTCGGAGCGCTGTTCCTTCATCAGCAGCGCTCCGAAAGCTAGTGCTTCCAATTAAACCTGTTGCACTACAACCTGGCGTTGTGTGATTTTTACCTTTACCCAGTCCAACACCAGCATCTTCATATCACAAATACTTAATTATATTAAAGCAATCTCCCTGCCACAGGAAACATGTTGTGAAACTTGAAAGGAATCAGAAAAGATTTACAAGGCTGTTCCCGACATTGGAGTGTTTGAGCTAGAAGAGAGGCTGAATAGCCAGGGATTCTTTTCCCTAGTGCATCAGAGGCTGAAGGATGGCCTTATGGAGGTTTATAAAATCATGAGAGGAATGGAAAGGGTGATTAGGCAAGGATTTTCCCCAGGGTAAGGGAGTCCAAAACTAGAGAGGGCATGGATTTAACGTGAGAGGGGAAAGATTTAAAAGGGACTTAAAGGGCAACAAATTCACATAGAAGATGGTGCGTGTATGGAATGAGCTGCCAGAGAAAGTAGTAGAGGTTAGTACAATTACAACATTTAAAAGGAATCTGGATGGGAACATGAATAGGAATGGTTTAGAGGGATATGGCCAAATGCTGGCAAATGGGACTAGGTCAAATTGGAATGTGTGGGTGGCGTGGATGAGTTGGACCAAAGGGTCTGTTTCCATGCTGTACGTCTCCATGACTCCCATAAAGAACTTGCTGAACTGTACTTGACATGGTAAATAAAAATGTTTCTCTTATTAATAAGATGGCACATGGAACTCTTAAAAAGCAAAGATATCATGTTATAAAGCAACCAGTTTTTTGAAAGCACCCTCGTGACTTCAGATATGTGATAATAGCCCAAAAATAACAAAACTACCAAGAATTCTATTTTCAAACCTTGGTTAGCCAAAGGAAAAAAAACATAAATTACATTGTAATCCTAATCAATAGTGTCCATTTGGAATGCTGTAGATATGTAATGCTGGTGACAAAGGCAGCATCAAGTATAGTGTCTTTGGAGGTGGTCTCAAGCCACAATTTTGATAGATTAAATTAAAACTATGGCGTTAATCGGCTCCTGTAGCATACCCTTCCCTGATGAATATACAACATGATCATAAATGAATGGCCTTGACATAGAACATAGAAGAATACAGCGCAGTACAGGCCCTTTGGCCCTCGATGTTGCGCCGATCCAAGCCCACCTAACCTATACTAACCCACTATCCTCCATATACCTATCCAATGCCCGCTTAAATGCCCATAAAGAGGGAGAGTCCACCACTGCTGCTGGCAGGGCATTCCATGAACTTACGACTCGCTGAGTGAAGAACCTACCCCTAACTTCAGTCCTATATCTACCCCCCCTTAATTTAAAGCTATGCCCCCTTGTAATACCCGACTCCATACGCGGGAAAAGGTTCACACTGTCAACCCTATCTAACCCCCTAATCATCTTGTACACCTCAATCAAGTCACCCCTAAACCTTCTTTTCTCTAATGAAAACAGCCCCAAGTGTCTCAGTCTTTCCTCATACGATCTTCCTTCCATACCAGGCAACATCCTGGTAAACCTCCTCTGCACCCGTTCCAGTGCCTCCACATCCTTCCTATAGTATGGCGACCAAAACTGCACACAATATTCCAGATGCGGCCGCACCAGAGTCTTATACAACTGCATCATGACCTCAGGACTCCGGAACTCAATTCCTCTACCAATAAAAGCCAGTACGCCATATGCCTTCCTCACCGCACTATTTATCTGGGTGGCAACTTTCAGAGATCTGTGTACATGGACACCAAGATCCCTCTGCTCATCCACACTACCAAGTATCCGACCATTAGCCCAGTACCCCATCTTTTTGTTATTCTTCCCAAAGTGAATCACCTCACATTTAGCTACATTGAATTCCATTTGCCACCTTTCTGCCCAGCTCTGCAGCTTCTCTATATCCTGCTGTAACCTGCCACATCCTTCCTCACTGTCAACAACTCCTCCGACTTTCGTAACATCCGCAAACTTGCTCACCCAACCTTCTAACCCCTCTTCCAGGTCATTTATAAAAATGACAAACAGCAATGGTCCCAAAACAGATCCTTGCGGAACACCGCTAGTGACGGCACTCCATGAAGAAACTTTGCCATCAACTACTACCCTCTGTCTTCTTCCATCCAGCCAATTCCTAATCCAAACCTCCAACTCACCCTCAATGCCATATCTCCGTATTTTCTGCAGTAGCCTACCATGGGGAACCTTATCAAACGCCTTACTAAAATCCATATATACCACATCTACCGCTTTCCCCTCATCAACCTCCTTCGTCACCTTTTCAAAGAATTCAATAAGGTTTGTGAGGCACGACCTGCCCTTCACAAAACCATGCTGACTATCCTTGATCACATTATTCCTATCCAGATGTGCATAAATCCTATCCCTTACAATTCTCTCTAAGACTTTGCCCACAACAGAAGTGAGACTCACCGGCCTATAGTTACTAGGGTTATCCCTACTCCCCTTTTTGAACAAGGGAACCACATTTGCTATCCTCCAGTCTTCTGGCACTACTCCTGTAGACAAAGAGGACATAAAAATCAAGGCCAATGGCTCTGCAATCTCCTCCCTTGCTTCCCAGAGAATCCTAGGATAAATGCCATCAGGCCCAGGGGACTTATCTATTTTCACCTTTTCCAGGATTCCAACATCTCTTCTCTACATACCTCAAAGCCATCCATTCTACTTATTTGTGACTCAGTATTCACATCGACGACAATGCCCTGTTCCTGAGTAAATACTGAAGAAAAGTATTCATTCAGTGTCTCCCCAATCTCTTCCGCCTCCACACGCAACTTCCCACTACTATCCTTGACTGGACCTATTCCTACCCTAGTCATTCTTTTATTCCTAACATACCTATAGAAAACCTTAGGGTTTTCCCTAATCCTACCGACTAAGGACCTTTCATGTCCCCTCCTTTTCATGTTGTCAATTGACAAGGTGCAATTGACAACATGAAAAGTGATAACCAAATGAAGGGTGATAACCACCACCAGTATTAGTTGTTGGCTCTTAAATGCAATAGTTGAAGCTATTTAAAGTAATGTAGTAATCAGTAAAACAAATTGTTTTCACTTATTCAGTTCACTGGTGTAATTTCTAAGAAGTCAATCAACTAATTGACACAAGTACGAGTTGGTTATCCTGTTCTGTTAACTGTATTAACCAGTTCCAGGAGTATTGTATCTTACAACTCTAAATTGCACATTCCAGTATGAAACAGTAAAGCCAAGGCATTTAGTTTTCAAAGTATATGTGACAATAATTCCAAGGCAAGTTATGCCAATGGCTTTACTCAACAAAACAAACTGCAGTGAATGTTATAATTTGCGAAAATCATAATCTGATTCTGAAGTACAATCAAAGAGAGGTAATGTGTTGTTAGTGATAGGATTAACTAATAGTTCATCAAACAAAACAAATTGCTGTGATGGAAACCACTAGCCCTGGCAACCTAGGATGCCAGAGATCTAAAGATGGAAGTTATAATCTTGAGGGCTCCAGTGAAAATTTCTATCAATGTGGTGAAATAAAAGTTTGACAATATTACAAAAAAAATGAAATGCAACTAAGATTTTTTGGAAAATAAAGACGTGAACAATAAATCATCACATTTTTACACTTAATTTTCCTCTAGACTTTGTGAGCCTTGGAATAATATTAGGTTTTAAAGGAAGCTTTAACAAAAGGAACATTTAGTGAATACTAATCATTAGATCATAAAGTTGAACAATCCAGCATATGGAAGTATTTACAGGGGGAGGAGATGATTTCATTGGAGCCAAAATGGAGCTGGACTGCAGAGACTAGAATCAAAGGTTGCTAGGAAAATTGTCAGTGAACGATGAGCTATCTTCAGAGATAGTTCAGGGACTAGATTGGGTTGGGATATCTGGTCGGCATGGACAATTTGGACCGCAGGATCTGTTTCCATGCTGTACATCTCTGTGATTCTATTCCAACTACATTTCCTCAAATGGTAAGGCAAAGGAACCTAATCCAGAGCTCCCTGGATGAAGAGGAGATAGAAATTAAGCTGAGGAAAAAAATGTGCTAATGACAGCTGTCAGGTAAAAAAATACATCTGACCCAGACTAAATACAAAGTTCTCAGAAGGCAATTGAAAAAGCAAATAAGAAACACAAAGAGTAAATACAGAAAAAGAATGGCAGCTAATGTAACGGGGAATCCCAAAGTCTTCAACAGACACAAATAGTAAAATGGTGGTAAAAGGGGTAGAGTAGGGCTGATTAGGGACCAAATATTTACACATGGAGAAAGAGGAAATGGATATTTATCGATAATAGAAATTTTCCTCATGTAAAAGCAGTTATTCATTTTTCTTACTTCAGATGTTTCTTACCTGGGGCTTTAATTCCAGCAGCTGTGCGGAGTGCATTGTAGTGAGACACCCAATTTTCATGATTTACATCACCTTTGTAACCAATAACTTTCACCCACTCTGGATTTTCATTGACTACCTCTCCTGTGGTGGTAGTCCATTCCTTACCGAGTCCACCCACATAAAGGTGCTCGTCTTTTACTGCCAACCATTCAGCTTTGAAACCTTAAGGAATAGCAGAACAAATGTAGAATCATAGCAAAAGTACTCCACAAGCAATGTTCTGGATTAAGAGTATACGTCTGAAGCATCAGCTAACTCCTTTGCTTTATAGATTCTGATTGACTTGTGAATATTCTGTTTTTGTTTAAGATATACACATGGCTGTACTGATATAATTCAGTAAAACAGAATTTAATTAAAAATATAACATCAATTATCCAGGGGTGGTATCCTGAGTTTGAAGATACACTCATGTTATCTGCTTGAAGCAGCTGTGGAGTTCTGCAATCCTTGAAGCTCCCACCACTGTTCCCACAGTATTATTGTCACACAACTGCCGATTTTCTTTCAATATTTTTAACCAATCTGCCTCTAACAGTGGTATATTAAAATACCCAAGGAGGGATAACTCCTCTTTCCTCCATATTATTTTCATGTTCGTATAAGAAATAATTCTGGTCCCTATGGTATGTACACAACTTCAATATGTTGTGGAAGTAATTCTAGGAGACAACCAGAGTATGAGAGGTAAAAAAAAGCACCTCCATACACTCGTGGTAACATTTCAAAGTCCAGGGCTAGTTGTATCAGCAATGTCAATAACCTGGGACCAGATCATCTTCCCATCCTCTCAGAAGGAACAAAACTGTAAATAATTTTAGTTCAATACACAGGAAATAAAAATCTATGTTAAATAGTACAGCAATAAGTTCTTCATTTCTCCACCATCATATCTCAATATGTTTGTTAAGACTCCATGTTAAGTGAGATTCATAGCAATTGACAAAGTATAACAATCCATAAGACTAGCAGAAATTATTTGTGCAAATTAATGATAGAATAAATTACTTTGGTACCTTTCTCAACAGTTCCATCTCCATCTGATAGAATTACCCAAGGGACTGCCTTATCACCATCAATATCATATACGACACCTGTCCTATCATCCACAGTGTAAAGCTTTCCATTAAATGCTATGAGTTCCGACAATTCCATGCCACGTCCTTTTTCTGACAAATGTGTTTTGAGAATGGATTCATTTTTGTCCCATTCGAGAGTTACTTTGTCACCACTGTTTGATAATATCAAGTATCCTTTCTTTAAGTAACTAAACCAAGTGTCACTGTTCAATTCATTCTTTGAGTTAGTGTCCAGGTCAGCAATCAGCCCAATACGGTATCGGATGCCTTCCAGGGTCTTCTGTGGGGGTGAAAGTGGGTACGTGTCATTGTATCTGTCCTTTGGAAAATTATCAATTGGCCAGTTGTGGGTATTTCGTGGATAAGGGCTATTTGGGGAACCTTTGTGAAAATACAGCATGTAGAATATGAAAAGAACTATGATTGCTGCGAGTATAGTCTTCCATTTCAGGTGAAAACGTGAATCTCTTGTATTTGTCATGGACGCTATAACTGGAAGACCACCAATGGATATGTGAAGGGAGTTCATAGAATCATTTCCATTGGATAAACCATATAGGTATACCGACATGAAGCTAGAGCAGAAGCAGAAACCTATATGAAGGAAAAATAAGGTTTAGCAAAATTCAGAAATGCTTCTTAATCACATAATGAAAGACAATCAAAAATACAAAGAATTTCTGCATAATGGTTATAAAAGGTGATAATTCTATATAATTTCTTCACATGTATGGTATCAAGCAAAAACAGATGACTTTGATTTGATAATTATTGTGACTCAATGTTAATATACTACTTGTACAATAATTAGCATGACTCAACACCACAAAGTGCAGATCTTTACCACTTAAAGCAAGTCAACACCAAAACATAATGTTTTCCCAAAGAGAAGCAACTCTTCAGTGACTTACAAATAACTAAAAAGCTTCAAAGTTTTTTTGAAACAGAAGCCCAAAAAAACTACTTAAATGGAAAAGTTGTCTTGAGTTTTAGCTCTGACTTTTCACAAATTTTCTCAAACGTTTGATTGATAAGGTTAGCTTAACATTCTTCTGTTTCGTTCTGCTTATTCCTTCTCCCACGGTAATTGATTTAGCACAACAAAAATAAAATTGAATGCATCACTTCAGTGGTTTGCATAATTTATGTTGATTTCATGCAATGTGGGCATTGCTGCCTGGTCAGCATTTATTGCCTACCCCTTGCTGCCCTTGAGAAGGTGCTGATGAGCTGTCTTCTTGAAATGCTGAGGTCATTTTTGATATTTGAGGAGAGAATCCCAGCACTTAGTTTAAGTGACACTGAAGGAACAGTGATGGAGTGTAGCTTGGAGGGGAGTACAGAGGTAATGGTATTCTGATGAATCTGTTGACCGTGACCTTCTAAAAGGCAGTGGTCATGGGTTTGGAAGGTGCTATCTAAGGTGTTGAAATTCTGTAGTGTATCTTGTAAATGATAACACTACTACTACTAAACATTAGTGGTGCAGGGATGTGGTGCCAACCAAATTGTCTGTTTTGTCCTTGATGATGTCAAGCTTCTTGAATGTTGTTGGAGCTGCACTCATCCAGCCAAGTGGGGATTAATCCATCACATTCCTGACTAGTGCCTTCATACTCCTGACATGTGCCTTGTAGATGGTGGATCTGCATCAGGAGAGGAGTTACCACAGGATTTCCAGTCTCTGACCTGCTCTTGTAGCCATAGTATTTATATGGTCAGTCCGGTTCAGTTTCTCATAGCATCCCTACAGTGCAAAAACAAGCTCGTCGAGTCTGTATTGACCCCCCAAAGAGCATCCCACCCAGACCCACCTCCCCACCTTCCCCATAACTCTGCATTTCACCATGGTTAATCCACCTAACCTGCACATCCCTGGACACCAAAGGGCAATTTTGCATGGCCAATCTCCCTAACTTGCACAATTTGTACTGTGGGAGGAAACTGGAGCACCTGGCAGAAATCCATGCTGACAACGTGCAAACTCAAACACATTCACCCAAGGCTGGAATCAAACCCGGGTCCCTGGTACTGTGACGTAGTAGTGCTAACCAGTGCTCTGGTCAATGGTAACTCCAGAATGTTGATTATGAGGGACTCATCAATGGTGATGTCATTGAATGTCAAGGGGTGAAAGTGAGATTTTCTCTTGTTGGACTTGGTCATTGCCTGGCATTTGAGTGGCGTGAGAGTTGTTTGCCATTGACTGTCCAAACCTGGATATTATCGAGGTCTTGCCGTATTTGAACACTGACTGTTTCAGTCATGAATAGTGAACATTGTGCAATCATCCACAAACATCCCCACTTCTGACCTTATGGAAGAGGGAAGGCCATTGATGGACCATCTGAAGATATTTGGGTCAAGGATACTGCCCTGAGGAACATCTCATAGATGCACCAGTTTTGATTTGTTGAAAGTTATCCCATTTAGCATGGTGATAGTGCTACATTAACATGATGCCTCATATCCTCTATGTGAAGATGGGACTTTACCTCCACAGTTATTGTGTGGTGGTCACGCTTACTGATACTGACATGGAAGGTTGAAGTTAACAGTCCTTTCCCCTTGTTGGGTCTTTTGCCAGCTGCCACAGACCAGGTCTTGCAGTCAGGTCAAGGTATCGATGAGCTGTATCAATAGTCGTACTGCCATATCGTTCTTGGTGATGGACATTGAAGTCACTGACTTAAGAGAACAATCTGCACACTGACCAACCAGAGGGGAGATAGTCAATGATAATCAGCAGGATGTTTCCTTTCCTTTGCTTGACCTAATGCCATGAAATGTGATGGGGTCTAGAGTCAATGTTGAGAACTCCCGGGTTGGAGGTGTAGTGGACAGCGAAGAAGGTTACCTCAGATCACAACAGGATCTTGATCAGATGGGCCAATGGGTTGAGAAATGGCAGATGGACTTTAATTTAGATAAATGCGAGGTGCTGCATTTTGGGAAAGCAAACCTTATACACTTAATGGTAAGGTCCTAGGGAGTGTTGCTGAACAAAGAGACCTTGGAGTGCAGGTTCATAGCTGCTTGAAAGTGGAGTCGCAGGTAGATAGGATAGTGAAGGCGGCATTTGGTATGCTTTCCTTTATTGGTCAGAGTATTGAGTAAAGGAGTTGGGAGGTCATGTTGCAGCTGTACAGGACATTGGTTAGGCCACTGTTGGAATACTGTGTGCAATTCTGGTCTCCTCCTATCAGAAAGATGTTGTGAAACTTGAAAGGGTTCAGAAACGATTTGCAAGGATGTTGTCAGGGTCAGAGAATTTGAGATATAGGGAGAGGTTGAATAAGCTAGGACTGTTTTCCCTGGAGCGTCGGAAGTTAAGGGGTGACCTTTTTTGAGGTTTACAAAATTATGAGGGGCATGGATAGGATAAATCGACAAAGTCTTTTTCCTGGGATGGGGGAGTCCAGAACTAGAGGGCATAGGTTTAGGGTGAGAGGGGAAAGATATAAAAGAGACCTACTGGGCAATCTTTCCACTCAGAGTGTATGAAATAAGCTGCCAGAGGAAGTGGTGGAGGCTAGTACAATTGCAACATTTAAAAGGCATCTGGATTGGTACATGAATAGAGGAAGGGTTTGGAGGGATATGGGCCGGGTGCTGGCAGGTAGGACTAGATTGGTTTGGGATGTCTGGTCAGCATGGATGAGTTGGACCGAAGGGTCTGTTTCCATGCTGTACATCTCTATGACTCTATGATTGCTCCTTTCCAAATGATTACACAGTGTTGTCACCTTTTGCCTGGCCAGTGGGGCAGGACATATCCGGGGATGGTGATGGGGTTATCTGGGGCATTGAGTATAAAGGTATGATTCCCTGAGTTTGACTATATCAGGTTGTTGCTAGACTAATCTATGAGCGAGTTGCCAATTTTGGTACCAGCCCCTGATGTTGCCAAGGAGGACATTACATGGCTTAGTTTATATCGTCATTTCTGGTGCCTTAGTTGGTGCCACACAATCTGTCTGATTTCATTCCTTTGTTGAGACTTATTAGCGATTGATACAACTAAATTTTTCTTCCCTAAAGGACATAAATGAACCAGATGGGTTTTTACGATAATCAATTATTTCATGCACATCATTTAAGACTAGATTTTTTAAAAATTTGAATATGAGTCTTCAATACCTGGATTACTTTTCAATGACAATAGCATCACTGTCATCACCCCGTTGTGTACATTTCAAATATAAATGATAGTGGTCATGAAACTGAACTCTGGGACAGGCAGAGGACACTACTTCGCTCTGACCCCTTTATGACATTAGCCCACTGATCAGTTCTTTCCTCTAATCTTCTACTCATAACCAATTTTGCCCCGAGTACCTAGAGAGTGTTAAATTTAAAGATATAGAGGAAAAAATTTAAATTATTTTAGGTACTTTTATTATATATGTATAGTTTACTGCAGTGAACTGGAATTCATAGTGTCTTGGGTCATACAGCATGGAACAGCTCCATTGGTCCAAATTGTCTGCATCGACTTGACATATGATCTGGTCCCATTTGCCAGTATTTGGCCCATATCCTTCTAAACCCTTCCTGTTTATGCACCCATCCAGCTACCTTTTAAATGTTGGAATTGTACCCACCTCCACAACTTCCTCTGATAGTTCATTCCATACACACACCACCCTCTGCATGAAAATGTTTCCCCTCAGATCCTTTTTAAATCCTTCCCCTCTCACCGTAAACCTATGCCATCTAGTTTTGGACTCTCCCACCTGAGGAAAAAGGCCTTGTCTTTACACCCTATCCACATCCTTGTGATTTTATAAACCTCGATAAGGACACCCCTAAATCTCAGTTGCTCCAGGTAAAAAGCGTCAGCATATTCAGCCTCTTCCTATAACTCAAACCCTCCAGACCCAGCAACATTCTTATCAATCTTTTCTGCACCCTCTCAAATTTATCAACATCCTTCCTATAGAAGGGTGACCAGAATTGTACGCAGTAATCTAAAAGTGGCCCATCAATGTCCTGTACAGCTGCAATATAATACCTCAACTGCTATGCCTTTCCAGCACCACTCTAATCTTTTTTTTAGATTAGATTAGATTACATTACAGTGTGGAAACAGGCCCTTCGGCCCAACAAGTCCACACCGCCCCGCCGAAGCGCAAACCACCCATACCCCTACATGTACCCCTTACCTAACACTACGGGCAATTTAGCACGGCCAATTCATCTGACCCTGCACATCTTTGGACTGTGGGAGGAAACCGGAGCACCCGGAGGAAACCCACGCAGACACGGGGAGAACGTGCAAACTCCACACAGCCAGTCGCCTGAGGCGGGAATTGAACCCGGGTCTCTGGTGCTGTGAGGCAGCAGTGCTAACCACTGTGCCACCGCGCCGCCCACGGTGCATTTTCTGACGAATGAAGGCAAGCTTTCTTCACCACCTCATTTACCTGTAACTCACTTCCAAGTAACTACATACCTTCACCCTTTTCTTCGGCAATACTTCCTCAGTTCCTAAGTTGTCATTAAATGAAATCTAGTCAGTTGGGACAGCTGTTTACTAAGTTGTTGTTTGGATAATCCTGAATATTGCATTCAATAATCTCCAAATCATTCCTGCAAAATGTTTCAGTTATTTTGCATGGAAAATTATTAGGTTATGTGCATTTGTTTTGTCACTCTTTTTTTGAATATGGCCATTGTGATAGCCTGATTATAATCTACTAGCACTTTCCTAGTGGCAACTGAGTTCATCATAATGATTATCAGTATTTTCTAAATTTTCATGCTAGTCTCAATATTTTCATTTAAATTCCATGTAAAGATATATAATGTGTATGTTGAGACACACTCTTTTCAGCAAACTGTTATTCATAGCATCTCCAATGAATACTTGAGAAAGCAGTCCATTAAGAATACTCATTATCAGTTACTTACCAGATTCAAGTCAAATTGCATCTTTTAGAACTTTTACTTCCATTCTTGCTACTGTGGAACTGTCAGCTTTTACTGTTTCATTCTACATTTACAGTTGCGTGTTTTTCAGTGTCTTAATTCTTATGATCAAGTTTTTTTTATGTCAAAATCGATTGCTCTGAGGCTCATGTCACAGGGTGCTATTATATCCACTTTTGTTTTGAACTATGATCAGTGTCATTTAGAAATGGGTTAAAGATGGGTAGTCATTGCATTGATCAGCATCCACTCGCACCGACCCACTTAGGTTTCCTAACGTTTCCATATTAAATGAGACTTTTTCATAACAATTAACTAGCCTGTTCCAGTAATATTCAAAATGGAGATCTCAAGCTAATGACAGTAATTCTTTCCGTTGCTTATTTCATTCTAATCAGACCAACTTCATTTACCTCCTGGTTGCTGTTGAGATATGGTCAGTTGCTTTTGTTTCCTTCTGAGCATTCAATTTCCCCAAATGGTGTAACAGATTCTATCCTACAGGCTCGTCTATATATGGAGATGTTGCCATCATATTTATAAATGTTGTGCAATGGCTTTCAGTTATTTTGTCCTATTTCTACTTCTTCTACTGTTCATATATAAAAGTTGATTCGTGGAGAACTAAGGATATATTTCTGTTCCTTGCAAGTATAAACAGAATTCTTTGAAGTAGTAATTTATTCTCAAATGATCATAGCAATGCCCTATTTTCATTTCCAATAATTAGGTAAATGGTTTTATTTATCTTTGAAGTTTTCATGCACTAGACTGTTGGAAACTTTAAGCTTTCACAACTTGTGGAAATAACCAATTGAAGCTCAGTCACTCAAACAAAAGGTTATTAAGTTTCAGATTCAAAACTGAGTTTTGCAATGAAACCTGATGGAGGTTTGTATCGGAAGTAATTATTCTTCAAGACATTCTTTGTCACTTACAAAGTCTACTTGTTTCTTTGAAATATTCCTTAAATTCATTCAATATTGTGCAATGATTTGGAAATGCTGGAGTTGGACTGGTGTTGGGCGATTTGTAATATTCTGCAAGATCTCCTCTGGATCCACATTCATGTCAGAAAATTAAACTAGAGATTTCTTTCCTATCAGTCCAGCGCAGTGACTTCCTCGCCTGCAGTACCTTAAACTTAGTATTCTCATTCTTGTGTTTAAATTTGACCAAGCCCCACCTCTCTCAATCACTTCCTGGAGCTCTACAAACATCTCACACCCATTCAACATTCTTTAGAATCTCGACCATTGTGCATCCACCCAACTCTTGGTCTCCTTCATTATTGATTGTACCTATTGCCACTTTGACCCAAAGGAGCAGTATTGACTGTCACTACTTTATCAAAGACATTACTTTAATCTAATTACAATACTCAAATCAGCCTTAAAAAAAAGATTGCTACAGTTGACACAATTTTCCGTGAACAGGACATAGGTCATCAATTGCACAATGAGTAGAACCAATCAAACTTGTCCAGCTGCTTCTTCAACATGCCTATGTAAATACAGTTCATATTCCACTGGGTGGGGTCCCTGCAATAACTTTAATTTGCCATTTAACCTTTTCCAAGTGTGATTAAAGTCACGGATCTCATTGTAGGCTACATTAGGAAATATTAATGTGCTCCATTGTTTTGAATAACAAGGATATCAAAATTTTCATAGATGTTTTAGAATTCCTGGACATATACTTTCTACTTCTGCTTGGAGGCTGAAGAACAGGGAATGGAAAATGTTGAGGTCAAAGGGCACTGGTATGGTGCTGCTGTTCAAAAATCAGAATTGTCTAACAAAATTACCATGACAACTAACTTTGGTCCTCACTCTGAAAACTGATGATTACTAACAATATTTAATCATTGCAACTTCAATTCATGTAAAACTTGCTATGCTGTTACTTTTTCACAATGTATTCTTTGAGATCCTGTGTTAGCACACTGAGATCCCAGTATACTTCAAAATGTTTCCATTATACATGTAAATTTAGGAAAAGTTCTGTAGAACATGGAGTAATTTATAACCCTAACCAGCATTTACAATGAAGACAACACCAAAATATGTTCAACTACTTTAATGTAAAAATATGGTATTCAATGATTGTATAACTTAATCAAAATATTGCTTTGCAATATTTAATTTTATCTCGCAATCACAAAGGGTTTAGTTCTGGCATACAGACAAGACTTAGCCTTTTTGAGCTGGTGTCAAGTTTCCATTCTTTTATAAGCCAAGCTTATCAGATTCTTGTCTGTTTTCTAACTATTTATGGTGTAATTAGAAAAATGAAACAACTTTAAGGATTAGAGACCCAAGAGAACCTCACCAAAGCTCCACCATTTATTTAGGATAAATTAGTTTTATGATAGTTTTACATAAATTTGCAATTAAAGGAAATATTACAATAATTACTATGTATGGCTGTTCAGGGCCACAATAGATAAGAATCATGACTCAACTTAGATTGATTAGTCTTGGCATCACAGGATTAATATAGGAAAAACGGTATTTAAGATGATGTGTTCCTGATAAACTCAAGACACCAGTTTCTAAAAACCTAAAGGGGCTTGAGAATCGGAGGCACATACAGCTTAGACAAGCAGTGCCTTGAGATCTAAACAAGCTAACTACAGATCGAACCCATATGTGGCTGTTTGCCAGAGGCGTATCAACTTATTGAAAAACGCACTTCAGCAGACTGCATCTGCCTACAAGCAAGACACAGATTTCTCAAACACCACATTTACCCAAAAACAAGTAATAAAAGAGCCCATTATTCAGTACTCCTGCAGGATTTCAGCTTCAGCAGCTGAAGCTTGCTTTACATTTATGTTAAGCCTTTTCTCAAATAAATGCTTTAGTTGTAAGGTCTATGCTTCTCCCTCTATCTTAACTTTGCAAAGTAAGTTTCTGATCAAAGTTCATATAAGCAAATTTTCACTAACTGTTTCTGTTCACAAGGCATTTTATATGCTATATTGTACAGATACATCTTGAAATCAACTGAATTTTAGAATTTACAGTTGTACATATTTACTAAAATATATTTATTCAGTGAAAACCAGCTAATGAATGATTCATTTACTGGTTACACTATTGGTTCGATTATACAACATGTAGGACAGAAAATTACAGCTAATTTCATCTTTAGGTGTTGCACTGTCACCATTCTGCTAGTATTATGTAGTAAAATATAAGCAAAGTAAGCCTTATCAAATAGAAACAGAAAATGCTAGAAAAAACTCAGAAGATTACGCAGCATCTGCATAGGAGACAGGATCAGAGTTAATGCTTCGATTCCATGATGTTTCACTGAAATATTAACTCTTTCTCCCTCTACATATTATTTTCTGTGCTTATTTCAGATTTCCAGCATCAACAGTTTCTGCATGCCAATTCAGACTTTTTAAAAAAGTCATCAATTGAGGGTCCTTATTTGAACCAAAAGCTTACAATATAGTTGTTTGATATTACTGGTTGACAGTGAGCACTCTGGAGAAAAAGCATTACTGAAACCATAGCCTGAAATCACTAAAACTAGTGTTACTGTATAATATTCCAACAGGAAACACACCATCATGAGAAGCATTAACACTTTATTTCCAATGGACTGATGTCTCCACTAAATTGATATAAAAAGGCTAAGCATTCACAAAGTAACTTAGTTCACTGTAGATTCTTAAATTACGGAATACAATTTTCAAAACAATTAATTAATTTCTCAATGAAATATTGCAGACTTCTAACCATGAGATTAACTGTGGAAAAAAGAAACCTTTTGGTCGTCCTTAGCTACAGATAAATTAAAACAATGACAGAGGTCTCATGGGATGATTACGTGGTGAAGAACAGACTTCATAACGCAGCATTCCATCAAGCCTTTCAAATATACCTAAGGGTTTCACCAATGGATTGTTTTAAAGTGACTGTTAGTAAATCATAAAATAAAGTTTTACAGTAAGGACCCATTAAACATCAGCAGCAACCATCCTCCTTAGATGGAACTAAGTTGACAAACCCCATTTCCTGCAAACAATGCCTCCAAATAAACTAATTGGACTATAACCTGATGTTGTGCTTTTAACTTTGTCCTGCAAATAGATTTGTCTTGTAAATGTTCACTCCTATATTGCCTGACTGATTAGGATCATGTGGAGAAAGTGAGGTCTGCAGATGCTGGAGATCAAAGTTGAAACTTTATTGCTGGAACAGCACAGCAGGTCAGGCAGCATCCAGGGAACAGGAGATTCGACGTTTCGGGCACAGGCCCTTCTTCAGGAAGAAGGATCATGTGCAGGTTTTGCAATACTTTCAAATCTTCCAGATTAGAGTGGTGCTGGAAAAGCACAGCAGTTCAGGCAAAAGCCCTTCATCAGGAATAGACATTCTGGATGAAGGGCTTTTGCCCGAAACGTCAATTTTCCTGCTCCTCGGATGCTGCCTGAACTGCTGTGCTTTTCCAGCACCACTCTAATCTAGAATCTGGTTTCCAGCATCTGCAGTCCTGGTTTTTACCCGACTAATCTTCCAGCTTGACTGGCATCCTACCCTACTGGCATTCACCAATGAAATCTAGCAGCAATGCATGACATCTATAAGATATAATGCAGCATCTTGCCAAGGCTTTTTTGACAGCAATTTCCAAACCTCCAACACTGATAAAAATAAGGTCTTCTGGCACACCATCACCTACAAATCCTCCTCCAAGTCATATAACATTATAATATTAAAATACATTATAATTTCTGCACTGTCACCGGGTTACAGTTTTAGAACTTCTTCCCTAATATTTGGACCAGAGCAATTCATGGTAGCAGCTCTTTCCTACCTTCTCAAGGACAATAAATGCTGGCTTTACCAGCGAAACTCACGTTCTGTGAAAGAATAAAAATAATTTCCATCATCCTGCTTATTCAGTCTGGATTCTCCCAGTTTGTTTTGCACATCTAATTTTCTGCAGCAGTCACTATTTCCTATTTGCCCAATTACTTAGGTGGCATTGAGCTAGCAAAAAAATACAAAAACGGATGTTTCTATCCATTTGTTTGTATGTCACCTGCCAAAGGTGTCCATTTTGAGTAAAAGGTTCATATATCTGCAGCCATTCCCAGTCTTCACAAAAAACAAAGGAAGTCAGTAGTTTTGAATTGGGGCCTGACTCTGCACATATGCATAAAGTCATGGTGGTCTCAAAAAATCGGATTTGTTCTGGTTGGATCCAACCAATAAATTCTCATAGCTAACTGTGGAGGAACAAGTTTGTCAGAGGACTTCTCCAGTTCTTTACATTTCACAGTTGCCACTCCACAAAACTATAACTAAAAACATTGTAAGCTGGGAAAAGATTGATTAGCATTAAATTATCAAGAATCAAATAAATCAAACAATAAGTAGTACATGAAAGGAAGAGAGTAGCTAAAGTAAACATTGATCGCTTAGCAGATGAGTGTATGGAATTAAAATTGGAATACAGGGAAAAGCAGAGAATTTAAACAAACATTTTGCAAATGTGTGTTGGGGGTGCTAATAATAGCAGAATATCTGCACAAAAGGGAGAAACTTAAAACAATTTTCAGTGGAGAAAACGTACTCGACAAACTAATACAGCAGAACCTCTATTATCCAAAGGACACGGACAGAGAGTATTTTGTTCAGTTAATCAAATTCAGGATAATCGAATAACATAGTTTAGCCAAGCATCAGGATCGTGCGATCTTGTCAGGTAATCCGACATTTGGATAATCGAATGCAGGATCATCGAGGTTCCAAAGTATCGGGTTGCTAGGATCTCAAAAGAGTAGCTGCAGAGACAGTGGAATCCTAGGTTGCAATCTTCCAAAAATCCCTAGATCCTAGAAAGGTCCCAGTAGCTTGGTAAATAGAAAATAATGTTGTTATTTAAGAAAGGATGGAGACAGAAAGCAAAAATACGATAGGCCAATAGACTATCGTTCCATTTTTGAATCTTTTATTAAATAGTAGGACATATAAAAAAAGTATAATCTAATCAAGTTGAGTCTATTCATTTTATGAAAAGGAGACGGTGTTTGAAAAATTGACCAGGGTTCTTTCAGGATGCAACAAGTAGGATGGATAAAGTGGAAGCAGTAGGTGGGCAGTTGGACTTCCAAAAAGTATTCAATGTGGTGTCACAGAAAGTTACTATTCAACATAAGAGCTCATGCTGTTGGGGTGATATATTAGTGTGGGCTAAGAATCAGTTCACTAACAGGAAACAGGAAGTCAGGCTAATTGGACAATTTTCAAGCTGGCCAATTGCAAATAGTGGGTGCAAAAGCAATCAGTACTGGAAACTGGGTTATTTAGAATTTGCATTGACAATCTAAAGAGACCAACCTACCAAAGTACAAAGATAGGTGGTAATGCAAGTTGTGTGGAGGACACAAAGAATTTGAAAGGAATGGTAAGCAGGTGAATGAGTGGAAAAATTGGCAATAATACACATCTCCTACCCCCAAAGTCAGGCTTCAAGGACCTCAACTCAGCTATGTCTCTATTGGTCTCTATGTCTCTGGCCTCTGAATCACTCGATGCTACATTGAAGTCCTACTCCAGACACAAAAGCCAAAGCAGACATTCCAGTGCAGTATTGAGGGAGTGCTGCACTATTAAACGTAGCGTGTGGAGGGGCTTTAGTGGTACAGTGGTAGTGTCCCTACCTTTGTGCCAGGAAGCCTGGGTTCAAGTTCCACCTGCTCCACAGGTAGGTAATAACATCTCAAAGCAGGTTGATTGGAAAATATCTATAAGTCAATTGGTTAAGCACTATTAAATTACAATTATATCAAAATCTTGTTTTAATTCCCTCCTATAAAATGAATTACAATCACCTTTTTCCTAACAGATATCAATAGACATTTAAACTGCAATAGAAAAACTGATGAAACCTTAGCAAGAAAATTGGCAATCACTGTTAATGTGCACTTATATCTACTCCAAAGCTGGATGGAGGAAGGCAGGATTAGTTGTTCATCAACATAATCATTTTATATTAGGTAGGAATTAAATGTGCTTTATTGAAAAATGTTAACATTTCAGGATCCTTACAGACGCAGAGTTAAAGTTACAATATTTTACAATAGTGACATAAATAATGATCATGGCCTAATTATAGTACTACTCATGCAATCCTCTCAATCAGTTTTTCATTTTGCTCTGCTGCAGATTTCGATTCGAGTCCTGAACCAACTTAAACATCAGTAAGCAATATGTAAGCTCTCTTAGCTATCTAAAACTCATGTTTTGCATTGCATACAGCAGGCGGAGCTGCTTATCAAGCTTAATTAAAATGTCAAGGGATAGGCTGGCTTCGTAAATTTAAATAAATGAATGATGGTGAACAAAACAGATTAGAACGGAAGCCCTGTTGAAGAGAGGAGCAGAACTCCTTCAAGAAAGAGATATGCTTGGTTAAACACTAAACAATTAAAAAAAAGAACTGTGGATGCTGGAAATTAGAAACAAATATCAGAACTCAATCGAAGAAGGGTCACTAGACCTGAAACATTAAGTTTGCTTTCTTTCCACAGATGCTGCCAGACCTGAGTTTTTCCAGCACTTTTTTTTGGTTCAAACATAGCAATATTTCTGCTGGAGTTCAAATTCATCTTGGTTGGCATTGCAGACCAGAGAATATTTGACTGACTGCCTGTTATGGATATTTTTAAATCAACCTGTTCAGACATGTTATGACACACCTCTAGAGCAGGTGAATCTTGAACTCAGGCCTTCTGACATCTGACCCAAAGGTTGGGACACTACCATAAAAGCCATGGACAACCTATTATACAGTGCTAATGATTCATTCCACAGCATGCAATGAAATTGAAGACTGCTTGTTTTGAGCCCCCTCCTCGGGCTAATTTGGATCTATCAAAGTTTATTAGTACTGAATTTTAATTCTACATTTGGTGTGTACCTGCCTAATTGGGGAGGGAGGGGTAGGGAACGATGAATACAAAAAGGAATAGAGTTATCAAGTTTCATTCCAGACAGCCCAAGGCTGCTGTCAGTGAAGTAAATCAATAATTACCAGGCTAAACCGGCCACCAACACTCCCACAGGCCACAAGAGGTTGGCAAAAAAAAACTGTCAGTGGCACCCACAATCCAAAACCATAAACCAGTGAAGTTTATCAATTAAGTAGCCACAAGTCATTGTCATCATCAGTTTTAATTTTATCTTTGTTTGGTGTAAATTTCTGTATATTTAAATATATGTAAACTTGTGGAGCTATGACGACAGAACCACAATGTGAAAGATTTTAAATTTGCAAACACACGCCCAAGTCTTGCACCACAGTCCTGACGGAAAGGGATCCTATTGACATACCTGTGGTAATTTTCAATTGAAAAAAAAAACACAGGTTTAATAACTAAACGAAATCCTACTCTCAATAAATGCCAAAGAACAAGGATTGCATAAAGACTGCAGGTTATAGGGCATGTGTGGGAAGTTTATGTCAAACAGTATAAGATTGGGTACAGCTCCATGGCACGAATTTGCAGGGATATAAAAACAATCGACTATCACATTGCCCCAGCTTTGATTATTCACCTCGTATTCCTGTGATTTCGCATATTTAGCCCTGCAAGCAGGGACAGTTTTAATTTGCAGCTGAACTTCCTGATTAATGTAGCAGCCCTGTGCCACTGGCAGGGCATGCCCTGGGTGCCCAGGAGGGACGGGTGCTCCTCACTCCCATTGCCCTTGGCAACGCCGGCCTGGGCAAAGGGGAGTAGGTGCCGTGATCCCCAATCTTTACCCTGTTGTTTCCCGCCGATTATAGGAAGAAGGGAGGGAATCGAGAAAGCGGTTACAAAGCTGGGCGATACTCACTGATCTGGCGTCGTCGCTTCAACCCCTTCGCTCCCGCATTCCGGTACGGTAACTGACACACCAGGCGATCACTCACCTGTGAACTTCCGCCGGGAGACAGCAACCCCGCCCCCCTCCCCAGCCAGCGAAGAGCGCAGGCGCCGCCAGATCGCAGCCGAACACGCTTGCGCCAGCCAACTGGCCGTGCCGTTTTTCCTTCTCCCACAAAGTGAGCCAAGACCAGCCCCTCCTCTCGACCATATACGCTTGCGTCACTTGATCTGAATACGCATGCGTCCGCTCTCCCGGACTGACGCGCATGCGCTGGGTGGTCGTTTGGTTTTCGCCGCCCTCCGGCGCTTGCGCAGTATTGCCCTCCGGGAGGGCCACGTCTGTTTATGGGTAGCGCTGCTCTGGAGGTAGAGAGCTGCTTCTCGAGGCTTTCCAAGCGGTAGTCACGACAGCTTCAGGCCTGGGTTTGGGCCTGGCGACGGCTCTCGGCGTAGGAGGGAGTGTGCCACCTTCACTGTCCCCTGGGAGGGGTGAGGGAGGTACCATGGCGGTGGCCGCCAGGAACCTGCGGGTGAGCGACATCCAGGACCCCGGCTCCCTGTTCGAGCGCTACGGCACCGAGGAGATCCGGCAGGTGGAGCGGAGGGTCCGCGCTGAGATCGAGCACAAGAAGGAGGAGCTGCGCCAGATGGTGGGCGAGCGGTACCGCGACCTGATCGAGGCGGCCGACACCATCACCGACATGAGGCTGTGCTCCGAGAAGGTGGTCAGCTCGGTGCGGGACATGTACGAGTACTGCACCCGCATCAAACCATCCGGGCCCGGCAGGGCACCTCCTCCTCTCCCAGCCAAGCGCAGTCAGGTGTGTGTGCCTCGCCTCGCCTCTGCACAGTACCCAGAGGAACAACCTCCACAACAGGGGGTAAAGCTATTCCTGCAACAGTGCCAACACCTTCCAGCAGCTGGTTTCCCCTCGTTGGAGTTTTGGCCCTGGGGCTCTTTCCCCTCTTGCCTCACCCCTGGCTGCAGAAATTAAGAGCTAAAGGCAAAACGCTGCGGAGGCTAGAAATCTGAAGTGAAGACAAACTGCTTTGCTGGTCCAGCTGCATCACTGAGAGGAGATAGGCAGAGTTCGTTTCAGGCTTTCGAAGTCAATACTTTGGGGACACAGTGTCAGGAGTAGGGCTCGATCGCTTTGGACTGCCAACAGGTCATATCTTCAGTCGAAGGGGTTGTGAATTTTTGGAAATCTCTACCCCAGAGAGCTGATAGACTTTTGTTTATTAAGTATAATTTTAGATGCTTGGGGAGTTGAGGGATAGGAGATAGAGTGGGAGAATGATAATGAGATCAAAAATAAAATAATTTTGTTGTAGGTTGGAGCAAGCTTGAGGATTTGTCAGGCTTACTCTTCTATTTATTTTCTGTCCACCTTCCTCTCCATGGTTTCGTTTATTTAAAAAAAGCGTTATCTAAAACAGTGCTAAGTTTATAATTGTTTGTATGGGGTATAACATTAATACTTGGTATTACTTTCTCTGACAACTAACTTAAACTAATCTCTTTGGCAATGCATCAAGTAGAGTCAGAGATGTACAGCATGGAAACAGACCCTTCCGTTCAACCTGTCCATGCCGACCAGATATCCCACCCCAACCTAGTCCCACCTGCCCGCACCCGGCCCATATCCCTCCAACTGGGATATTTTGGAAAGTCAGTAAGACATATCAATGAGAGTGGAGTTCAGGGATATTTAGATTATTTATATAAAGAATGCTGACATAAATGCTTGAGAGTTAGTGTGAATTAGAATGTGGATAGCAGTCTTGAGCTGAGTTTGAATGTGTGTTGAATCATCCTGAAAGGTTTCACAAAGTTGATTTGAGTGATCCCACAAATATTGATGTGGATTTGAGCAGCTGCTATTGGCAGAGAAAAATGATGTTTGAAATGGAAAATGTTGACAGTACACAAGTTTGTATTTATATGACACCTCTTTAACGTAGAAAATTTCAAGCAATGTAATTTTTTAATAAATGGATTCTGTACTAAAAGTGTTAAGAAAACGCTTTGCTAAAGAAATGGAAAGACTTATGAGGGGATTTCCATTGTATTGCTTTGGTAGGGGCTGAAGGCGTAGGCACCAGTAGAAGGTTGGAGAGAAGATCAAGGCATGTGTGGAACTGTCGTCGAAGGAAGAGGTGTTTCCTGAAGAGCTAGAAAGTGTTAGAGATTGGAAGTAGTGAAGCCATGGAAGCATTTAAACCTGGAAAGGCTATGCAGTAGCTGGGTTGAAGTTAATTTATGGGTTGAATGGAAAACTAACGAAGAAAGTTTTGAAACATTTGAGTCTAGAAACAATGGAGGTAGGGATGATGGTTTTAAAACCAGGTGGCATGAGCTTGCAGCAGAAGTGCAGAAACATATTATGTACTTCTTATGGGAGCGATTATAGTGGGGTCAGATGCTTGACTTCAACAATGGGGGTGTTGACAGAACCAAATTGCAAAAGAGAGAGACCTGGGAGTAAACATCTAGTTAGGGAGCCATCTTGCATTGTATTCTGTATGATTTGAAGTTTGCTTACGAATTAGGTCATCAATATTGCTTACTTTGAGTTCATTAGTAAATCTTGTGGAAAGGATAGATTTCAGACCAAAGAGGCATGTGTCATGTCTGGAGGTACAAAGACTTGCATCCATTTGATTGTATTTAATTGGAGAAAACTCTGGCAAATTAAAACTGATTTCATCATCATAATTAGTTCTGTTGTGGACAGCATATCTCTAGGACTGGGAAAGGATGGAGAGCAGCGATAGCACCCTGAGACATGAGGGGTATCAAACTTTGATGAAATGTGATTGCAGGGGGTGTTCTGATGGTGGATGAAATTTGGTTAAAAGCAAGAATAAGAAAAAAATCAGTCAACATTTCTAATGATAAAGGTCTTATGATCCTGTCTGACTTGATCTTTAAACTATGTTACTAAGGTGTGAGCACTGGTGATGTAAAATACAGAGTGATTTTATATTTCTACTTCAGGCACAGCAACAATCTCAGGAGAAATTCTACAGTATGGCAGCACAGATCAAGCTCCTTCTAAATATGCCTGAAAAAATTTGGAGTGCGTTAGAATCATCACAATATCTCCATGCTGCTCAAATGTATCTGCTGTGTTGCCACATTCATAGTATCCTTCAGTTGGACTCCTCTGGTTCCTACTACAGTCCTGTCCTGGCCCGCTTTCCCATCCTTGTTCGACAAGTAGCAGCAGCAGGTCATTTCAGGTTAGTCACAAGTAAAAACTTTTCTGTATCAATTTATGTTTAATATCAATTTTGGTGACTTGAGTAAGAGTGCTTGTGGCTGAGCTTTACACATGGTTTCCAATTTTGGCTCGATACGAGTGAAATTGTTTCCCTTTATAGATTAATATGATTTTAAAATCAGGTTTGATAAATGACAAAAGGACAAAAGCTGATTCCTGAAGAAGGGCTCATGCCCGAAACGTCGATTCTCCTGCTCCTTGGATGCTGCCTGACCTGCGCTTTTCCAGCAACACATTTTCAGCTCTGATCTCCAGCATCTGCAGTCCTCACTTTCTCCTAAAAGGTCATTACGGCATAACATAACAGAAGATAAGGAAATATTTAGAGGTATGACAGCAAGCTTTCCAATTCCAACATTTCCCACAGGTGAACATTTAGTTCCAATGATCTTATTGAGAAATAGTGAGAAATTCTGAGCTTGAACTTCATTGATCAAGAGGCAGAATTTCAGTCCTGGCATAAACAAAGCTTTCATAAAACAGGAGATGTGATTATTTGCTAGAATTTAATTTGTAGAGAAATGGAAATGTAGTTTTGTGTCTGGAACATATTTGTGAATACAAATTGAAGAACTACAAGCAACTCTGATGTAATTGAGTTCTTGTTATGATCTCAAAGGAGAGTGTTTGATTTTCAGTTGTTAAACATCTCTTGAGTCACGACACACTTTTTTTGGGGCGGGGTTTGCTGAACCTACTTTTTGGTAATGAAGCTGGGCAAGTGGTAGATATGTCAGTGGGGGTGCATTACAGTTACTTTCACAGAAATTAATAAGATTTAAGCTAATTACAGAAAATGGTAAAGCTGGACCAGAAATGTTCTGAACTGGGTAGGCCAGCTAAGACAGCACCCGGTCAGAGTGGATTGGGAGCAGCTATTTGAAGGAAATTCCACATCAGGTTAGTGGAAGTCATTCAATAAAGTAATAGTAAGACTGCAGGATCAATGTGTTCCAATAAAGCTGAAGGGTGGGATCAATAACTTCAGAGGACCTTGGATGTCAGGGGATGTACAGGATTAGATAAGGAAGAAAAGGTTTATAAAAGCAAATTACTGCGGATGCTGGAATCTGAAACCAAAAGAGAAAATGCTGGAAAATCTCAGCAGGTCTGGCAGCATTTGTAAGGAGAGAAAAGAGCTGACGTTTCGAGTCTAACTGACCCTTTGTCAAAGGAAAAGTTTATGGCAGATATTGCAGGCTCAGAACAATGGATGCCCTCGAGGCATATAGAATGTGCAGGGGGGTTTCTTAAAAACTAAATTAGTAGGGAGAAGGCCCATGAACGAAACACTGGTGAGTAACATTAACGAAAACCCAGAGATGTTTTATAAGTATGTTAGGGGCAAGAGAATAACAAGATAAAGTGTGGGGCCCATCAGGGATCAAATTGGCAACCTGCTGGGTGAACCAGGGGCATAGTTGACTTTTTAAATGAGTACTTTGCATCTGTAAACATTGTTGAGAAGGATGATTTAGGTACAGGAATTGAGGACTTGAACAAGCTAGTTTGGCGGGGGGGGGGGGATGGTGGCTACCAAAGTTTTGGACGAGATGTATGCTTGGCTGCTGTGAGAGGTAAGGAAGGAGATTTCAGGGGCTCGCCCATTAATTTTCGAATCCTCCCGGGTCACAGGAGTGGTACCATTATTCAAGAAGAAATAAACCAGTAAACAATAAGGCCAGACCACTGGGTCTAACATCAGTGATAGGGGAGCTATTGGTGGGAAAATAGTTCTGAGAGACCGAATTAATCTCCAGTTGGAAATCATGGTTTTGTCATTTTGGGTGATTTTAATTTTTCAAGAAAGTGATTGGGTGTGAAGTTGACAGTACTGTAGTTGACATGGTTCCATAGAATCTCTATTCTGTAGAAAGAGGCTTTTTGGCTCTTGGATTCCACACTGACCACTCAGACCCAGTCCCTCCCACTCTCTCCCTGTAACTCTAGTGGCTAATCCACCTAACCTTCACATGCCTGTATAGTGGAGGGAAATTTAGCATGGCCAGTTGACCTAACCTGCACACCTTTAGACTCGGGGGGGCGGAATCAGAGAACCCAGAAGAAATCTGCATAGAGGGTGAGAATATGCAAATTTCACACAGTCACCCAAGCTGAAATCGAACCTGGGTGTCTGGCACTGTGAGGCTGCAGTGGCAATCATTAAGCCATTAATGTAGATGTTAGTAAGGTTTCATAAGCAGGCTGGTTTGGGAACTAAGAGTCCATGGTGATTTTGGTAATTGAATTTAAAATTGATTTAGTGAAAGGAAGCAGAAGGTGGTAGTTGAAGGGTGTTTTTCAGTCTATGTCCAGTGCAGGGTCTCTTGCATTTATGGTGTGTAAAAATTAATGTTGTGGTGAAAGGCGAGGAGGAAAGCCTTAGATTACTGGATGATATAGATGGGCTAGTCAGATGAACAGTGGCAAATAAGATTTAATTGTGGAAGATGTGAGATGATGCATTTTGGAAGGACTAACAAGGTAGGGCAATGTACGTTTTATGATAAGACCCTTTGAAGTACAAAGGTTGAGAGGGATCTTGGTGTGCATGTCCATCGATCCTTGGAACACAAGAGGACAGGTAGTTAAGAAAACATTGGTATCCTAACCTTTATTAGTAAAGGTATTGAATACAAGAGTAAAGAGGTTTGGTTGGAGCTACATATAAGCAGTTCGGCCACAATAAAGTTCTGGTTGCTACACTAAAGGAAGGATATGATTGCACGTGAGAGCATGCAAAGGAGATCCTTGGCCTTAAGTAATTCAGCTATGAGAAAAGTATAGACGGGTTGTTTTCCTTCGATCAGAGAAGGCTGAGGAGGGTACCTGGTTGAGGTATACAAAGTTCTGAGGAGTGCAAATGGGGTGAAATATTTCCCTTTTGAGGGGTAAATAACAGGGGCCCTATTTTAAAGGTAAGGAGCAGGAGGTTTAGAGGGGATTTGTTTTCATCAAGAAGTTATTGGGTATGTGGAACTTTCTGCCTAACAGAGTGGTAGTGATATGTACCATTAAGAAGTTTAAATCTATTTAAATAAATACTTGAAATGGCATTACACAGTAGGCTTTGGGCCAATTGTTAGACATGAAATTAGAATAGATAGATGCCTAATGTCTGGTGTGGACATGATGAGCCAAAGGGTTTTCTTCCTACTGTAAAAACTCTGTGACTCAATGTCTCAAATATTGAGCTTTTTCTTTGATGGGTAACTTAAGTCACAGCATCATTTTTCAGCTGGAGTGATTTTAGATGATTTTATTTAAGACTCCTTATTAAACATTATCAAGCATTTATTATTTGCAACTGAAAAGAGCAGGTACTTTTGTGGACAGGTGTGCAATGTTACCATAGTTCTCAACTATTATTTAACATTAATTTTTCCACTGCTTCTAATTTCTAAATATACTTGTAATATTTCTCTTCTAACTGTTCCGGAATGTAGTATTGTATTATTTTCAATCATCTTTGGATATGTTTATCACACTAAAGGCCCTATACCCATTTTGTTCCTCTTGGTGTTATGACCAACTACTCCGTCATGTGACACTTTTCCAGCTGACTGTCATAATTTTACATTAAAAAGTCATCAAAGTTTTTCCATCTCCTTGGTCATCCACATTTACTGAAGCATTATGCTTATTTGCCAACTCTACAAGAAATCAAGACTGTAAGACAGAGCCCAGCTGTAACCTGTTTGAGAAGATGTAGTGCTTTTCTCCATGCGATAGGATCTAGCTATTCTGAGCTCAAATTTGACTTTATATTGGTTCTACTGAGTGATCGATGGGGTACCAGCCAGAGGTAGCAGTTTGTGACTGTTCCTTTTTGTATTACAGCCAAACGTCATGCTTGGTAAACTTGTAAAGATATCAACAGATGACTGCATGGATGTCAGTCAGATATGCCAGATACTTTGAGTGCTTTCAGGAGGTTGGGAAACCTAGCCAACCTTGGATCTAAGATTTTACTTCTGATTAGAAAATGAACTAGCATAATGTTTTACAGCAGAGTGTACAACTTTTTGGTTTATTCCTCTGTGGTTCTCGATTCCTCAGTAAAGAATTGTTTATCTTGGTGGAAATGATCTGATTTATTGCTGGATTTTATAGTTGGGTGGAAGAAAAAACCTTTCAGCCACACACAGTGAATAATTGTCCACAAAGTTTTTTTTCTTTCAATTCTTTGGGTCCAGCTTGCCTCAAAACACTTGATTGAAAGTGCCAGGCATTTTTCTAAAGAACTAGCCTATGCTTGAGGTTTACTCCAAGTTTCCACAGCAGTAGCTGATAATCGGTGTGGCTGCACTCATTTCCTAGCCTTCTGACATTTTTGTTTAAGATTTCACAGGCTTTTTTTCTTTCATGGAATGTGCGTGCTACTGGCAATTGATCGATTGTCTTTAAACAGTGTGACTTGCTCAATGATTCAGAGGGTACTAGAGAATCAAACATGTGATTGTGGTTCTGAAGTCACCTGTAGGCCAGACCAGGTGAGGACAGCAGATTTTCCTTCCCTAAAGAACATGAATGAATTAAATTAGTTTAAAGACAATAGTTTCTGATTACCATTATTCTAGTTTTTGTGATTTGAGGATAATTAATTGAAATCAAATTTCATCATTTGCCTTGTTGATTCCATGTCCCCATATTATTAAGATGGGGCTATGGGTTACTAGTCCATTGGAAATACCATTACACCATCACCACCTCCTGAATAGAAAAATAACAGAAGCCATGTATATAGTTATACTGTAAATACTCAGTCTATATGCAACAATTATACTGGGGTTAACAGCTATAACTATTTGTTTTGATGCCAAATCATGCAAGAAATTACTCCAATTGTCTATAAATAATTTAAATTCTATCAGGTTCTTTGGATAAACAGAAGCATGCGTGTTCTCATTCTTAGATACTTTCTATTCACCCAGTTCTTAGAGGTTACAGTACATCTGGAGCAGACGGGGCTTGAATCTGGTGCCTCTTGGCCCAGACTTTGGGACACTTCCCTACTGTACCACAAGAGCCTACATTCTCATTTTAGATATTTTCTAATCAGCCTGTTCAGAGATGTTATTACACACCTCTGGCGAAGGTGGGATTTGAACCCAGGTCTCCTGGCTCAGGTAGGGACACCACCTCTGGTTAGAGTATTTGGGCTCTTGTGGCAACTTGTTCAGATGTGCTATGACACATCTCTGGAGCAGGTAGGATTTGAATCCAGGCTTACCACAGGTATTTACCTTTCACTGCTCTTAATTATTCAGCTCTTTATCTTTATCGGGAGAATTAGCTCTTGATTTTTTTTCAACAAGTTATGAATGTTGAAATATCTGCTTGAGGCCTGGCATTAACTATCTGTGCAATTTAAAAAAAAAGTTGTGAAGTTTCTAAATATGTTTGATTCTTTCCCCCCCCAGAGCATCTATTTTACAAGAGAGTAAAACACTCCTGAAGGGCCGAGCAATATCAGATCAAGCTATTGCCGAAGCTCTGTGTGCCATAATGCTACTGGAAGATAGTTCACCGCGCCAAGCTCTCGCTGATTTTCTATTAGCTAGGAAATCAGCAATTCAGCAGTTACTTAACCAACCACACCATGGTGAGCACCAAGCTGAGACCTAATTCTGGAGAAAAAGGAGGAAGTGCTTGAATCTAGTCTTTATAAAAGTTAAAATGGAAACCTGTAATGAAAATTAATTATCCAGTAACCAGTTATTTGATTCAAATGCATTGAGGAGTCTGTTGTATCTCACTGGTACTCTTAAGGATTCAAAAGCTAATTCATGTTTTGAAATGTGCCCAAGTGAATTTTTTCTAATGTCTTTAGGTGCTGGTATTAAGGCACAGGTATGCTCACTGGTTGAACTGTTAGCCACCACGTTGTATCAGGCTCAAGCTGTGTTTTATACGTCAACTGAAGGAAAGATGCCAGACACTAAACTGACTTGTGGCCTTCTCTTCACTACTTTGGCATCCATCACAAGTGAGTCTCCAGCAGGTATGTATGGGTTTATTGATGTTGGCTGCTATTAAAAGCTTGTAAAATGTTCACAAAAATTATTCCAGAACTTTTATTTTTGTTGTCTTAATGAAAAGACAACTGTTGTCAATTGAAATTATAAGTTAATGACAAATGAAATAAATTCTGGTTTGAGAGTGGTGAGCGGCATTTGCTGTTCGGCTTTATACTATATGACAACTCTTTACATGTTTAAATAATATTGAAGAGTGCTTCTTTTAATGGAAATTTCCCTCAATGTGTTTAGCTGTCTGGCCAAATAATGTGTATGAATGTTTTCCCAGTGAAGTAGACATATATGTAACATTGAGTCGAATGAATTATACTAGCTGGATCATGTTCTAAGCTGAATTAGTTGATCTTGGCAGAGTAGGAGATGTGAGGATGAAAGTGAGTTGTATTATTTGCCCTTGGAAAGAGAAATATGAATTTGATTTTAGCTCCTCATTACAATCTAACACTCTTTTTGAAAAAGCGTGCCTGTGGATCATTGCTTAAGAAAGGTGTCGCAACTCCATGGAGTAGTGCGTTGGAAATCAAGGCTCACCAATTCTGGAATGTCCCAAATGTGAAAATTTGATTAAACCACAGAGTTGCCTCATTTGGCATATCTCTAATTCTCTGCTTTTAACTAATGGTAGAAAAGCAACATGCTAACACATAACTTAAGAAGTTAAACTCTCCCACTTTTTAAAAATAACACTGACATGCAGATTCACAAAGAGACAAGACAAATATTAAGGGTGGGAAACAATCAAGGAGAACAAGTTTGCTAGCTCCAATTTGGACCACGTGAATTGTTTTTTGCTTCTTTCTGTTCTCAGTTATTTGTTAATGAGATGAGATTGTTTGCACATTGATGCTGTCTTGCACTGTTTGAGAATTTGCCTCTTTCAGAAAGCTTGTCCCCTTTTCTTTCTTTCAATTGTCAATTTGTAGAGAGAACACTTACAGGGGAATGGTGCGTGAGAACGGCTACTGAGAGATTATCTGTCACTTCTCCACACAGGAAAGGGAGAGAAAGATTGTGGTGTTTTCTCTAGATGATTCAGCTCTAATGTCCACGTACAGGTTGTAGCCACTATCCAGAAATGAATCATGTTGCTCAGTGTGCAATGACAAGTCAATTAAAACATCAAAGGACTGTCTCTGGGGGAAAAACTACCCTAAATGAAAGAACACACACAACTGATGCATTTAGTGTTCTTCTCATCTCTCCTCCTCCTCCTCTTCCACCACCACCACTGCCCAACACCTGAAACTGCTTGAATAAGGCAGCAGTCTGAGTGGTCTGCTGTGCTGATACCCCCCGGGCAAGGTGGACGTTTATACACACACGCACCACACGAACACACCCCGTTAGCAACTACCCCAAGGGGAAAAAAGTCTTAATTTAAACTTGCTGACTATTTGGAGTTGCTGAAATCGTGTGGGACATCATTAAGGCCGGGATGAAGTCGAATAAAGGCAAATGAGTTCCAATGAATTTATTTTAAAGACTGCACCAACTTCCAAGTTTCTCTTAATTTAAGGCAGTGTCTTTTACTTTATTTTTTAGTCCGCATGCCAATAAAATAAGATCATCTTTACATGGGTTGCACTCTGGTATTGTGCCTCTTGTAATCCACTTGTCTTGTTTCTGTCTCAATTTACATGAAAAAGTGATTGCATGAGATACTAGAATTCGAGGGATAGAAGCAAAGAGAGGAAACGTCAGATTGAGTTTGTGCTCATGAGTACATCAGAATTTAGAAGTGTTTGCGGTGTAATTTGAAATTGTGATCTTGCTACACTGAGATCCAAGATGGCAGCAGTCTGAGTGGTCTGCTGTGCTGAGCTCTGTGCCATACCCCCAGGCAAGGTGGACGTTTATACACACACGCACCACA